>NC_143024.1:92411982-92451982 GCF_057628025.1 Oncorhynchus mykiss
TCATGGTTTAGAACAAAAAAATGGAAGAAAAACTAAATGTTTTCTACAATAACCAATATCACTCCCTAAAAACACAACCCTATCTAACTATCCTTGGATGGCTTTTCTAGAATTAGAATAGGCCTACATGGAAAATTAAAGGCAGAGAAACCGTTAATGACCTTGTAATAGGAAATACTATTATTTCCATGACAGAATTTTTAAAATATAATTTTTTTTAGACTGAAGAATGTAGATGTTTTCAAACACAGTGCCTTCAGAAGGTATTCACAACCCCCTTTGACCTTTTCCACAGTGGGTTGTTGTTACAGCCAGAATTTAAAATGGGTGACATTGAGATTCTGTGTCATTGGCCTATACACTATATCACATAATGTCAAAGTGGAATTTTGTTTTTTCAAATTTTTCAAATTGGTAAAAAATAAATAAATGAAAAGATGAAATGTCTCTAAGTATTCAACCCCTTTGTTATGGCAAGGCTAAATATGTTCAGGAGTCAAATGTGCTTAACATGTCCCATAATAACTTGCATGGACTCACTCTGTGTGCAATAATAGTGTTTAACATACAATTATCTGTAAAGTCCCTAAGTCGAGCAGTGTATTTATAAACACAGAGTCAACCAGAAAGATCAGGGAGGTTTTCCAATGCCTTGCAACCAAGGGCACCTATTGGTAGATGGCTAAAACATAAATAAAGCTGACAGAGAATATCCCTTTGACATGATTTTGGAATGACTACCTCACCTCTGTACCACACACAATTACATGTAAGGTCTCTCAGTCGAGCTGTGAATTTCAAACACAGATTCAACCACAAAGACAAGGGAGGTTTTCCCAAAGCCTCACAAAGAAGGGCTCCTATTGGTAGATGAGTCAACATTTAAAAAGCAGACATTGAATATCCCTTTAGAGCATGATGAAGTTATTAATTACACTTTGGATGGTGTATCAATACACCCAGTCACTACAAAGATACAGGCATCTTTCCTAACTCAATTTCCGGAGAGAAAGGAAACCGCTCAGGGATTTTCACCATGAGGCCAATGGTGACTTTAGAACAGTTACAGATGGCTGTGATAGGAGAACATTGAAGATGAATCAACAACATTGTAGTTACTCCACAATACTAACCTAATTGACAGAGTGAAAATAAGTTAAAATATTCCAAAACATGCATCCTGTTGGCAACAATACACTAAAACAACTGAAAATAATTTAACCTTGTCCTGAATACAAAGCCTTGTGTTTGGGGCAAATCCAACACATCACTGAGTACCCGCTCTTCATGTTTTCAAGCATGGTCGTCGCTGCATCATGTTATGGGTATGCTTGTCATCGGCAAGGACATTTGTTTGGGGATAAAATGAAATGGAATAGAGCTAAGCACAGGCATAATCCTAGGGGAAAACCTGGTTCAGTCTGCTTTCCCACAGACACTGGGAGACAAATGCACCTTTCAGCAGAACAATAACCTAAAACACAAGGCCAAATAAACACTGGAGTAGCTTTCCAAGACAACATAGAATTTTCCTGAGTGACCTAGTTACAGTTTCGACTTCAATCTGCTTGAGCATCTGTGGAAAGACTTGAAAAAGGCTGTCTAGCAATGATGAACAACCAACGTGACAGAGCCTGAAACATTTTTGAAAATATTAATGTGCAAATATTGTACAATCCAGGTGTGCAAAGCTCTTAAGAGACTTACCCAGAAAGCCCCACAGCTGTCAGAGCTGCTTCTACAAACTTATGTAAATTAGATAATTCTGTATTTCATTTTCAAAACATTTGCAAACATTTCTAAAATCATGCTTACACTTTGTCACAATGGGTTATTATGTGTAGATGGGTGAGAAAACACATATAATCCATTTAGAAATGTAGGCTGTAACAACAAAATGTGCAATAAATCAAGGGGTATGAAAACTTCCTGCAACCTAAAAGTTGTATATCACGAAAACTCAACCTGAAAGCTTTTGGACAGCAGAGAAATATTGAGGGAATCCTATCTGGGTCAGAAAAATACACTCATATGACAGGTAAGATATAGAAAACCTTTCACAGAGCCTATCCAACTGACAACCTCTAAGAAATATATACAAACTATTGGAACCAAGATTTAAAAAATAACTGATATCGGCACAAGATGGAGGGAATGTTGGAACATAACCAACTGAATTACAGTTAACAAAAAATGTACACTTTATCCAAGTATAAACTCACCGTCAACCTAGATGTATTATACAAGACACAAAATTCACAAATTCTACAGCACAACGGCAGAGTCATGTTGACAATGAGTTAATAATTTATGCCTTCTGAAAGTGCTATAAAGTCAGAAGTTTTACAATGTACGTTTACTTGTAATCCGTCGATCTGCATATTTCAAGGCATATGGGGGTGAAAGGCACTGGAGCGACGAACCGTCCTTGCTGTCTCTGCCTGGCCGGTTCTCCTCTTTCTCCACTGGGATTCTCTGCCTCTGACCCTATTACGGGGGGCTGAGTCACTGGCTTACTGGTGCTCTTCCATGCCGTCCCTAGGAGGGGTGCGTCACTTGAGTGGGTTGAGTCACTGACGTGATCTTCCTGTCCGGGTTCGTGCCGTGGGGGAGATCTTCATGGGCTATACTCGGCCTTGTCTCAGGGTAATAGGTTGGTGGTTGAAGATATCCCTCTAGTGGTGTGGGGGCTGTGCTTTGGCAAAGTGGGTGGGGTTATATCCTGCCCATGTGGACCTGTCCGGGGGTATCGTTGGACAGGGCCACAGTGTCTCCCGACCCCTCCTGTCTCAGCCTCCAGTATTTATGCTGCAATAGTTTGTGTCGGGGGGGGGGGCTAGGGCCAGAAGAGGACTGGCCACCCCTCAGAGCCACATAACCTGGTTCCTCTCTAGGTTTCTTCCTAGGTTCTGGCCTTTCCAGGGAGTTTTTCCTAGCCACCGTGCTTCTACACCTGCATTGCTTGCTGTTTGGGGGTTTTAGACCGGGTTTCTGTACAGCACTTTGTGACATCGGCTGATGTAAGAAGGGCTTTATAAATACATTTGATTGATTGATAATGAGATACCGAATGGGTTGGACAATATTATTTGTCACTTAAATTGAAGAAGCTTATACTTATATACTGGAAGTCAAATAATACTCCAATGTTAAAAGAAATGGAAAAATCAAATGCTTGAATTTAATATTGAAAAAGAGACGGAAACAACATTACAATCTGAAGTCATATGGGACAGAGTCTTACAAGCATTAGAAACAACACTGGGTGTGGACACAGTGTAACGTCTTCCATTTCAGAATGATGGAGGCCACTGTGTTCTTGGAGACCTTCAATGCTGCAGAAATTGTTTTTTTTTTGTTGGTAAGGTTCCCCAGATCCGTGCCTCGACACAATCCTGTCTCGGCGCTCTACGGACAATTCCTTGGACCTCACGGCTTGGTTTTTGCTCTGACTTGCACTGTCAACTGTGGGACATTATATAGACAGGTGTGTGCCTTTCCAAATCATGTCCAATCAAGTGAATTTATCACAGGTGGACTCCAATCAAATTGTTGAAACATCTCAAGGATGATCAATGGAAGCAGGATTCACCTGAGCTACATTTCGAGTTTCATAGCAAAGCGTCTGTTAACTTATGTAAATAACGTATTTCTGTTTGTTTTTTAAATAAATTTGCTAACATTTCTAAAAACCTGTTTTCGCTTCATCATTGTGGGGGGGGGGTTGTAAATTGCTGAGGATAATGTTTTTCTTATCCATTTCAGAATAATGTTGTAAACTGAAAGTCACACAGTTGAAGTGTACCTATGATAAAAATTACAGACCTCTACATGCTTTGTAAGTAGGAAGACCTGCAAAATCGGCAGTGTATCAAATACTTGTTCTCCCCACTGTACATACATAGAATGGCATTTGGTCGAGAGAGAGAGAGAGAGAGAGAGAGAGAGAGAGAATGAACCCATGTTGAGGTGGGGGGAGAGGACAAACGGGTCATCAAGTGAGAAATTGAGTTAAAAAGCACTATCGGTTCAACTCTTCATCTTTGCTGACTGTAGCCCAAGTGCTATACCAAAACAGATACAAGCTATGGACGTTAGCACCAGCACAAAGCCAAATCAATCACGTCCCAAGTTTATTGTTATCCAGACACGAGCTGACTTTGTAATTTCAAGAGATGTGGTTTCAAGATTTCCCCTGGCTGCATTACAGCAACTCTTTTTATAGGGAGTTTTATATGCTTCCATTGCACCAAATCGTTTCTGAATAAGATTTCACCCTCTGGCACAATATCAGACCCTGTATTTGTCAACACAGGCTTTAAAAGTTGGAATAAGACTATTGAGAAGTTCTCAGCTCATGCGAAAAGTCAACTCAGTTACAGTGGGCGCACTAGAATCGACCCATGTGGACTCACAGTTATCGACTGGAAGCAAGACATTTTCTAACGAAGATTGTAGGTTCAGTGAAGTACTTAGCAAGACATTTTCTACTGAAGATTGTAGGTTCAGTGAAGTACTTAGCAAGACATTTTCTACCGAAGATTGTAGGTTCAGTGAAGTACTTAGCAAGACATTTTCTAACGAAGATTGTAGGTTCAGTGAAGTACTTAGCAAGACATTTTCTACCGAAGATTGTAGGTTCAGTGAAGTACTTAGCAAGACAGAGTGAGGACTTAATAAGAGATCATGAGGAAGAATGAGTAAATCTGTACTTTTTCTGTATCCAGAAAAAAGCTGTCCGGAGGTGAGCGCTACCATCAGTCCTGTGTCATGCGTCATGCCAACAGTAAAGCATCCTGAGACCATTCATGTGTGGGGTTAATTCTCAGCCAAGGGAGTGGGCTCACTCACAATTTTGCCTAAGAACACAGCCATGAATAAAGAATGGTACCAACACATTCTCCGAGAGCAACTTCTCCCAACCATCCAGGAACAGTTTGGTGACGAACAATGCCTTTTCCAGCATGATGAAGCACCTTGCCATAAGGCAAAAGTGACAACTAAGTGGCTCGGGGAACAAAACATCGATATTTTGGGTCCATGGCCAGGATACTCCCCAGACCGTAATCCCATTGAGAACTAGTGGTCAATCATCAAGAGGCGGGTGGACAAACAAAAACCAACAAATTCTGACAAACTCCAAGCATTGATTATACAAGAATGGGCTGCCATCAGTCAGGATGTGGCCCAGAAGTTAATTGACAGCATGCCAGGGCGGATTGCAGAGGTCTTGAAAAAGAAACTCTGCATCAACTTCATGTAATTGTCAATAAAAGCCTTTGACGCTTATGAAATGCTTGTAATTATACTTCAGTATTCCATAGTAACATCTGACAAAAATATCTAAAGACACTGAAGCAGCAAACTTTGTGGAAATTAATATTTGTGTCATTCTCAAAACTTTAGGCCATGATTGTACAAACAATAGTACGCAAGTATAAATACCATGGGACCACGCAGCCGTCATACCGCTCAGGAAGGAGACGCATTCTGTCTCCTAGAGATGAACGTACTTTGGTGTGAAAAGTGCAAATCAATCCCAGAACAACAGCAAAGGACCTTGTGAAGATGCTGGAGGAAACATTTACAAAAGTATCTATATCCACAGTAAAATGAGTCCTATATCGACACAACATAAACGGACGCTCAGCAAAGGAAGAAGCCACTACTCCAAAACTGCCATATAAAAGCCAGACTACGGTTTGCAACTGCACATGGGGCCAAAGATCATACTTTTTGGAGAAATGTCCTCTGGTCTGATGAAATTAAAATTGAACTGTTTGGCCATAATGACCATCATTATGTTTGGAGGAAAAAGGGGGAGGCTTGCAAGCCGAAGAACACCATCCCAACCGTGAAGCACGGGGGTGGCAGCATCATGTTGTGGGGGTGTTTTGCTGCAGGAGGGACTGGTGCACTTCACAAAATAGATGGCATCATGAAGCAGGAAAATTATGTGGATATATTGAAGCAACATCTCAAGACATCAGTCAGGGAGTTAAAAGCTTGGTCGCAAATGGGTCTTCCAAATAGACAATGACCCCAAGCATACTTCCAAAGTTGTGGCAAAATGGCTTTAAGGACAACAAAGCTCTGACCTCAATTCTATAGAAAATTTGTGGGCAGAACTGAAAAAGCGTGTGCGAGCAAGGAGGCCTACAAACCTGACAAAGTTACACCAGCTCTGTCAGGAGGAATGGGCCAAAATTCACCCAACTTATTGTGGGAAGCTTGTGGAAGGCTACCCGAAATATTTGACCCAAGTTAAACAATTTAAAGGCAATGCTAAATACCAATTGAGTGTATGTAAACTTCTGACCCACTGGGAATGTGATGAAAGAAATTAAATCTGAAATAAATCATTCTTTCTACTATTATTCTGACATTTCACATCCTTAAAATAAAGTGGTGATCCTAACTGACCTAAAAATGGGCATTTTTACTGGGATTAAATGTCAGGAATTGTGAAAAATTGAGTTTAAACGTATTTGGCTAAGCTGTATGTAAACTTCCGACTTCAACTGTAGCTGTGCTGCAACGCTCCCCATCCAACCTGACAGAGCTTGAGAGGAATGGAAGACTCCATAATACAGGTGTGTCAAGCGTAACGTAGCGTAGCGTCATACCCATGAAGCGTAGCGTCATACCCACGTAGCGTAGCGTCATACCCACGTAGCGTAGCGTCATACCCACGAAGCGTAGCGTCATACCCAAGAAGACTCAAGGCTGTAATCAGTCCCAAATGTGCTTCAACAAAGTACTGAGTCTAAGGTCTGAATGCTTACTGTACGTAAATATGATATTTCATATTTTATGTGAAAAAATGTAATAAAACCTGTTTTTGCTTTGTCATTATGGGGTATTGTGTGTAGATTGGTGAATATATATATATTTTTTTAATCAATTTTAGACTAAGGCTTTAGTGACAGTGACTAAGTTCATGGCAGGATACTGGGTGGAGGCCAGCTACTGATGGCTATTTAACAGTCTGATGACCTTAAGATAGAAAGTCTCTCAGTCCCAGCTTTGATGCACCTGTACTGACCTCGCCTTCTAGATGATAGCGGGGTGAACAGGCAATGGCTCGGGTGGTTTTTGTCCTTGATGATCTTTTTGGCCTTCTTGTGACATCGGGTGCTATAGGTGTCCTGGAGGGCAGGCAGTGTGCCCCTGGTGATGCGTTGTGCAGACCGCACCACCCTCTGGAAAGCCTTGCAGTTGCGGGCAGTGCAGTTGCCGTGCCAGGCGATGATACAGCCGACAGGATGCTCTCAGTGGTGCATCTGTAAAAGTTTGTGAGGATTTTAGGTGACAAGCCAAATTTCTTCATCCTCCTGGAGGTTGAAAAGGCGTTGTAACACCTTCTTCACCACAATCTCTGTGTGGGTTTCAGATTGTCAGTGACGCCAAGGAAGTTGAAGCTTTTCGTCCTGATGCCTTTCTGATTTATGTATTGTTAGTTACATATCTTGAAAACTTGATTGCTGACAAGCAAAATATTATGGGACTATATCAACGATGGACTAATGAAACAAATACCAAAATATATTTGTTTTGGGGTGTACTTTTCATTTAAGGTGATGACACTTTGTCCTTTTATTTAACAAATCTAAGTGTTTGAAATGGTGGAGGGGACCAGTAACTTTGTGATCAAACTTCATCAATGTAGAAGCGACAGTCTATTTTTTTTTTCATACTTTGATCATCCTACATTGATCTGGTTTCCTTCAAATATCATCAAATTTCATGAAAAACATGATTATGACTTTTAATATCCACTGTCTTGCAGTGCAACATGTTTTAATCAACTACTCACGTTGTTCTAATGCAGAAGCTACACACATTCTAACAGGACTTCCTGTAGAGGACTGTGTTTTTATTTCCCCATGTTGAAGCTCTGGTCAGGTTGCTCCTTGTCATACCCATCTCCTCCTGTGAACCAGAAAGGAGCTTTAGTCCCCTCAGGAGGTCGAAGACAAGGCTGCGCTCAGCAAAGACACAAAGTAGAGTGAACCACGTTGCCGTCGGTCATATCCACCAGGAGAATCTGGATACCATAGATAGGAAAACAATATGCCAGAATTGCATTTCTGGCAGTGACAGGCGTAAAACAGGTATTTGGTGCATTTAAGTGAATTGAGATTGAAGAGCTGACCCCACTCTGTACCAGTATATGCCCACCTTGGTGTAACATTGCAGCCGGTCATTGCACGTGTATGTTCTTCACTTGATGGTGAATGACCTATGAGCTGTTGCTTGAGCATGACGGCATTCTGATTGGTTTATTTTAAAGTCTATTGTTGAGCATGACGCCATTCTGATTGGTCTATTTTAAAGTCTATTGTTGAGCATGACACCATTCTGATTGGTTTATTTTATAGTCTATTGTTGAGCATGACGCCATTCTGATTGGTCTATTTTAAAGTCTATTGTTGTGCATGACGCCATTCTGATTGGTTTATTTTATAGTCTATTGTTGTGCATGACGCCATTCTGATTGGTTTATTTTATAGTCTATTGTTGTGCATGACGCCATTCTGTTTGGTTTATTTTATAGTCTATTGTTGTGCATGACGCCATTCTGATTGGTCTATTTTAAAGTCTATTGTTGTGCATGACGCCATTCTGATTGGTTTATTTTATAGTCTATTGTTGTGCATGACGCCATTCTGATTGGTTTATTTGAAAGTTTTTTGCTTCAGCATGACGCCATACTGAACAGTTATTTTGACTATCACTGTACTGTTTCATGAATTAATACTGTAATTAAATTGCGTGACCGAGTAAGAAGTTTCTGGACTTGCAAAATGAGTTATGACATTTAAATGTGGTTAAAGAAGGGGTGTGGTATTAAGAACACAGTTTAAATTAATATAGAAACGTTTTGGCATTTCAGGAGTGATTGGGGAATATTGGTGGGTATATTGAGGGGTACATTGGGGGGTACATTGGGGGTATATTGGGGGGTATATTGGGAGGGTATATTGGGAGGGTATATTGAGGGTATATTGACCAAATTATCATGTCTGGATGTATCCAGGCTGCATCACATCCAGCCGTAATTGGAAGTCCTATAGGGCGGCGCACAATTGGCCCAGCGTTGTCCAGGTTTGGCCGGAGTAGGCCGTCATTGTAAATAAGAATCTGTTTTTAACTGACTTGTCTAGTTAAATAAAGGTTAAATGTAAAATAGAAAAATAAAATACAAATAAATGTATTTCCCCTTCAAAAAGCCACCAGAAACAACCAATCCGGACCCCGAAGAGGGGTGTTGACACCAGAACCTATTTACCCTATTCATTTTGCAAAACTGAAAGCGCGAACCACTGCATTTAACCAGGGCAAGGTGACCGGAAACATGACCAAATACAAACAGTGTAGCTATTCCCTCCGCAAGGCAATCAAACAAGCTAAGCGTCAGTATAGAGACAAAATAGAGTCGCAATTCAACGGCTCAGACACGAGAGGTATGTGGCAGGGTCTACAGTCAACCAGCCCCGTCGCGGACCAGGATGTCTTGCTCCCAGACAGACTAAACAACTTCTTTGCTCGCTTTGAGGACAATACAGTGCCATTGACACGGCCCGCTACCAAAACCTGCGGGCTCGCTTTCACTGCAGCCGACGTGAGTAAAACATTCAAACGTGTTAACCCTCGCAAGGCTGCAGGCCCAGACGGCATCCCCAGGAGCGTCCTCAGAGCATGCGCAGACCAGCTGGCTGGTGTGTTTACGGACATTTTCAATAAATCCTTATGCTGTTCCCACATGCTTCAAGAGGGCCACCATTGTTCCTGTTCCCAAGAAAGCTAAGGTAACTGAGCTAAATGACTACCGCAATCGCAATCACACTGCACACTGCCCTAACCCATCTGGACAAGAGTAATACCTATGTGAGAATGCTGTTCATTGACTACAGCTCAGCATTCAACACCATAGTACCCTCTAAACTCGTCATCAAGCTCGAGACCCTGGGTCTCGACCCCGCCCTGTGCAACTGGGTCCTGGACTACCTGACGAACCACCCCCAGGTGGTGAAGGTAGGTAACAACATCTCCACCCTGCTGATCCTCAACACTGGGACCCCACAAGGGTGAGTTCTCAGCCCTCTCCTGTACTCCCTGTTCACCCACGACTGCGTGGCAATGCACGCCTCCAACTCAATCATCAAGTTTGCAGACAACACTACAGTGGTAGGCAGGATTACCAACAACAACGAGACGGCCTACAGGGAGGAGGTGAGGGCCCTCGGAGTGTGGTGTCAGGAAAATAACCTCACACTCAACGTCAACAAAACAAAGGAGATGATCGTGGAAATCAGGAAACAGCAGAGGGAGTAGCCCCCTATCTACCTTGACGGGACAGTAGTGGAGAGGGTAGAAAGTTTTAAGTTCCTCGGCGTACACATCACGGACAAACTGAAATGGTCCACTCATACAGACAGCATGGTGAAAAAGACGCAGCAGCGCCTCTTCAACCTCAGGAGGCTGAAGAAATTTGGCTTGTCACCAAAAACACTCTCAAACTTTTACAGATACAGAATCGAGAGCATCCTGTCGGGCTGTATCACCGCCTGGTACGGCAACTGCTCCGCCCATAACCGTAAGGCTCTCCAGAGGGTAGTGAGGTCTGCACAACTGAGAGACTGAAAAACAGCTTCTATCTCAAGGCCATGAGATTGTTAAACAGCCATCACTAACATTGAGTGGCTGCTGCCAACATACTGACTCAACTCTAGCCACTTTAATAATGGAAAAATGTATGTAAAAAATGTATCACTAGCCACTTTAAACAGTGCCACTTTCATATGTTTACATACCCTACATTAATCATCTCATATGTATATACTGTACTCTATACCATCTACTGCATCTTGCCATCTTGATGTAATGTATCACTAGCCACTTTAAACAATGCCACTTTCATATGTTTACATACCCTACATCTCATATGTATATACTGTACTCTATACCATCTACTGCATCTTGCCTATGCCGCTCTATACCATCACTCATTCATATATCTGTATGTACATATTCTTATTCATTCCTTTACACTTGTGTGTATAAGGTAGTTGTTGTGAAATTGTTAGGTTAGATTACTCGTTGGATATTACTGCATTGTCGGAACTAGAAGCACAAGCATTTCGCTACACTCGCATTAACATCTGCTAACCATGTTTGATGTGACAAATAAAATTTGATTTGATTTGACCCCCTCAAATATGCAACACAAAGATACAGCCTTGTAGAGGAGAATCCATGTGCCATTTCATGAGGATACCTGGACCACCTATTGAGGTGTACCTTTTGTTAAGTAAATCCAGGTTAAAACAAGGTGAATAGGAGCCTGGAGTAGGACTACTGAGATAGGCTGAGGCTACTGTGTATATTCTGAGTCACTGCAGAGAAATGACAATGGATTCACAGCACAACAACGTGGCTTCCAACAGGGGGCAGATGAAAACCAAGCCTTGAGGCAGAGAGAGAGAGAGAGAGAGAGAGAGAGATAGAGAGAGAGATAGAGATAAGACATCAAACCTTTGAGGTGCAGATACAGTAAACACAACTATGCAAATGAGAAGAAATGTGGTGTGACCTGCTCCCACTTCTCCGGATCACAATTCTGCTGTTTTTTGAGGCCTTGACTCATTCTTGAAACCTCACACATCTACAGTAGCTTAGTTTCTGATATGATTCAGCTTCAGCAAAGCCTAGTGGAAAGAGATAAACGGCAGGGAGAGGTGGTGGTGACTGTTGCAATGATCACTTACCTGGATTCTTGATTATAACACGGATATGTGGGCCGCAAATACTGTAATATACTTGAGGCAACTTATGACCAAATACGATCAAATTACCTATGGCAATATTGACATCCTGAGTGAGCATGAGCAGCACTGGCTATTGGCTGTTTTCTGTGACTAAACTTCCAAAGAAGTACTGTAAATTATTGAATAAATGCCTGTGCTGGAAGCCATAGTCTCTTCCCTCCATTCTTGGCTGAGTTCCTTCCTGTCCCAGTCAGACAGTAACACACACAGCTGTGACACATTCCAGCTTTTCCTGCTATGACACATTCCATCTATTTATACATCCTTTTGGCACAGGGAGTCAGGAAATTTGATATGTCCCTTTAAAGCAACCAGTATCCCCCCCCCCCCCCCCCCCCAATATATATTTCCCATATAAAGCCTATATTAAAGAAGCGGCACTTGAATATTAAAATGAGCTACCAACTCCACGTGGGGCAGGGCGACACATACTGGCTAATAGGCTTGGTTTTGTTTTACACATGCGACAGTTTAACCAGTCAAAGAGTGGATGGATTCAGGAAGTGGAAACAAGCATTGTGGAACTACTTGGGTGCTTTACTGTAAGAGCGAACGTGAATTGTTTCTGTCCATTGCTTTGTCACCATTTCCCATTGTTGTTTTGTTGTTAGCTATCAGCTAACTAGCTAGGTACACTGTATAGGTGTTACCGTGAATTTGACAGAAGCTTAGAGGCAGCTCGGTGACAAGTAAAATGATGTATTTCATATTACAGTACACCTACTGTAATATAAATACGGTATCAACTTTGTAATACAGTAAATACAGTTTTAAAAAAACGTACTGTATTATACTGTAAAAAAAAAAAAAAATACGGTAAATGCTACTGTAATCAGAATGAATGAATGGATGAATGAAATTCATTGAGGGGGGGGGGGGGGTTGTATTTCACAGTATGTTGTACTGTAATTACAAGGGATTGGTTGTAGCAGGTTGGCTGCAAGGTAAAGTGTTTACACATTACAGCATATTAATTAATATTTGGTGTCACTTCTAGAGGGCTTAACAAAGGCCTTCAAACTTGCAGTGACTACAGGACAAAACAGACCAAAACATTTTCAACCATTTAAGGTTTAAGACTTGCTGCCACTCCAAACACTCCCCTATACATTTTTAAATGACGGTGCACAGTAACCACATAGGAGTTAAATTGGTGCAGCATTCTCACACACACAGGGGTGCAATAAATATAGCCTCTTTACAAGACACACCTCAAAATATGTTAATGAGCCAGAAATAACTAGCGACACCCACTAGTTGTCAAAAGTTTTTTTTGTGCTCCAACGATACAGTACAGGTACTGTATTCTGTAGGGTTCAATTACAGAACCACTCAAAATACAGCAATTTCCCCGCCCATAACATTTTCCCACAATGCACCATAATTTACAGTATGCTGCAGTAAAACAGTTTCAGAGTATTTTACTGTTAATAATACCCTCAAATTACTGTAGAAATTACAGTTCTGTTACAATGTAGCTATAGTTGTGATTGCTTGTAGCTAGGCTAACTGGCGCTGCTACCTATATCAGTCAACAATAGCCAATTAGGTTTCCTCTTGACATCCAACTTTTAGCTACAAACCACAGGATGGAACATCAGCTGTGGATTGCTTTGGGTTGCTAGCTAGCTTGTGTGGGCTGTGCCACCCATGAGACCCGTGTCTCCCCTGTCTCCTGCTCGCTACCAGATCATTTGGAGAAAAGTGTAATGCAACGTTTATAGGGTTCGGAGAGTGGAAGGTCAACTAAAGGAACGTTAAGACTAGACAGGTGTAACAGATGTCCATTGAAGACCAGACTGGTCTCGACACCAGTGTAACAGATGTCCATTGAAGACCAGACTGGACTCGGCAACAGTGTAACAGATGTCCATTGAAGACCAGACTGGACTCGGCACCAGTGTAACAGATGTCCATTGAAGACCAGACTGGACTCTGCACCAGTGTAACAGATGTCCATTGAAGACCAGACTGGTCTCTGCACCAGTGTAACAGATGTCCATTGAAGACCAGACTGGACTCGGCACCAGTGTAACAGATGTGATGGTACTTCGTAACTGTCATGCATTGTTGTTTTTAAAGAAAGGACTGTCCAGCCAGCGGCCCCAGTTGACTGGTGTGTATTCTGACGATAGACAGAAGCTAGAACAGCAAAAATGTTGATTCGTGATTAGTCTGTTTAGCACAGAAATAACTGCGAATTAGCAGAGGGAGCTAATACGACCATTACAAATAGAGCCTGCTAGCTAACATCACTCTTACAGCGTTAACATACAAAAGCACATCCCAGGATGCACCACAATATCTACCAGGTACCGTACAATTATATATACACATCAGGACATGTACATAGTGAACTGGTAAATGTGGTGAACTTTTAAAATGTGAAAGTAGAATACAATTTTTCAGAACATGACCTACCTACCGCTTGCTTGTATGTCAACATCAGACTGGGTAGAATCTCCCCCTATCTGTAAGTAACCAATGTGGCATAACACCTTATTGATATGTAAATTCAACCAACCAATAGAAAATACATATTTCTGCAGCGTCAAGTGGAAACACAACCAACCCTGTTTACAGAGACGGCACACAGGAGCTATGTAAAAACATGTCTTTATTCTCTAGACATAGAGGCAACAACCCCAATCTCAATCAGTTCACTTGACAGACAGGAATTTATAGACACAGGTCAGGCATTACCAATCAATGATGAACATCCAATTCTCATCCTTACATATGTCCCCCTCTCCTCGTTTCTCATAAAAACATAAAATCCACTATGTCTAAGCCTATTTCTTTTAGAAGCAAAAAATATGTTGAATATTATGTGCATATTGTTGAGATACGTTTTATGACAATGATATTCCTGAGTGTTGACATGGCTAACTGAGACTGTCATAAAATGCGCAAGTTTTTTTGTCTTCCTACTTAACATAACATGTCATTGACAGAACATTTGAATTTCACAACATTATAAAAGCCACATTCAGATGTTAAAAGTATTTATTTTGAATGTTTTTTTTTTGTTGTTTTTTTGTTGTTTTTTTTTGTCGTGTACCAAAGTACACGAGGACATGTTCAGTCAACGTGCACACAGCAGTCCCACTATCCCCAACACCTCCTTTCGGTTCAACTTTAATACAGTCAATGCCACTCACACAGACAGCAGCCGGGCATGTTCTCCCACACAGAGAAGGCAGCTCCATCCCCATCCCGACCTGGTAAACCAAGGAGAGCGCAGTCCTTCTTTGTGAAAGAAAAGCACCTAGCCATTTTGAATCATCCTCAGTTACAGTATGTCCAACATGTTGAAACAGGTTCCCGTCAAAGAGAATGGCGGGAGATGCACAATTCCCAGATGTGGATTCCCAGATTCTACTGTCTAAGACTCTTAGACACCATCTAATAATAAAAAGTATGCTCACTGTTAGTTAAAAAAATAAAAAACGATTTTATTTAAGCAGACTAACAACTCTACACTACCAGGGGTCGGTCAGTGGGGAGAACCCTGGAGGAGGCAGTTAAATCAGGCAGGTTACCCGGCTTGTCTAACGCCTCCTGCGGCCTTCTCTCCTGCGATGTCGTGACACCCTGGGGCGGCGGCGCCTATGGACAGGGCGGCTGGTGGATGCTCTGCGTCTTCTGGGCAAAATGATTGATATGAATGACTTTTAGACGGGCCAGGGGGTTATGATTGATAAATCAGACTACAAATTACTTTTAGACAGTCTGGAGGGGGGTTGGATTGACGTCATGATAGTATAAATTATGATGCAATAATTAGAATTTAGAACATTCCTGTCTTCGGTGAAGTCATAATAGCCTAAAATACAACAGGTGGGTCTAATCCTGAATGCTGATTGGTTAAAAACGCATTCCAGCCGGTGTCTATTCCACAAGCTACCACCGGCTAAAACTATGACTTCAAAATGTCTATTTACTCTGTTCCATCTGACTGCGCAATCCACTGTCTAATCAGCCCAGCCACACAATTTATAAACTTGATATCCAATATAAAAGGCATCTAGACATGATCTCACCTTTCATTTAGACTAACATTTAGTTTAGTTAGAACACAACCTGTGGTTACCTAGGTTACCCATTTGGCTCACAGCAAAAACTTGACCTTTTTCAAAGGAACTTTTGTTGTTGTTTACTTGTTTTAGTCAATTACAAAACTACATTTAGGAAAAGTATAGCATGTGTAAAGAATACTTTTCAACATTGCCTGCTCCAGGTGTTCTCACTACTTAGAAAAAAACGTACTATTGTAAGGCTTCCCTCATGACAGTGCTAGCAGCCACGTAAGTGAGTCGCTAGCTAGCTAGGGACCAGGACATTGAGCTAGCCAAGACCAACAACACAAACAAACAGACTATACAGCTACTAGTAGTGAGTGGAGTTACAAACAGGACATACTAAACCAGCTAAATGTCTTACCTGTGATGACATTTTTCCACATACATAGAGCTCTAGCTACATGTAGCCTACTTGGACTAAGGCCCGACACAATTTCCCACGTCGAATAGCATGAAGCCAAAGGGCTCTTCTCACAGGCTCTATTTCCCTATGTGGGAGCACTGCCAACCGTAAAATCTGGATTGTTGGCCTGGTTACATGTACATTGAACAACACAACAGCTTTTTGGTATGTTTTGTTAATTATGTAAATATATATTTTTAAATCAGCAACCTATTTGGCTTTTTTGCACTAGGGGTCAATGGGAACGAATGTTTGTTTTCCCCAATTTGTGGGCGTGGTCAAGGGGAATTAATTTGTGGGCGTGGTCAAGGTGAATTAATTTGTAGGCGTGGTCAAGGGGAATTCCTTATTGTTATGTGAATATACTCTGGAGTATAGATTTTCCCCCATTTGTGGGCGTGGTCAATGGGAATTCCTTATTGTTATGTGAATATACTCTGGAGTATAGATTTTCCCCCATTTGTGGGCGTGGTCAATGGGAATTCCTTATTGTTATGTGAATATACTCTGGAGTATAGATTTTCCCCCATTTGTGGGCGTGGTCAATGGGAATTAATTTGTGGGCGTGGTCAATGGGAATTCCTTATTGTTATGTGAATATACTCTGAAGTATAGATGCGGTAAAGAGATCGATGGAACTCGACCTAAACAATGGAAATGCCATTGAAACACGTGGGGGAAAGATCCCAAATCTCCTCACTGCCGCCCCCAGCAAAATAAGCCTGAATTTAGGCTGTCATTTACAGTGCCTTGAGAAAGTATTCACACCCCTTGACTTTTTCCCACATTTTGTTGTGAATTTAAAATGGATTACATTTAAGATTTGTTGGTACCTGGCCAACACACAATATCACATAACGTCAAAGTGGAATTATGTTTTTCAACATTTTTAGATTTTTTTTAATTTTTTTTAATGAAAAGCTAAAATCTCTTTAGTGAAGAAATATTCAAACCCTTTGTCATGACAATCCTTAAATACGTTCAGGAGTTAAAATGAGCCCAACAAGTCACATAATAAACTGCATGGACTCATTCTGTGTGCAATAATATTGTTTAACATGATTTTTTTAACACATACAGTTACAGTGCATTTAGAAAGGATTCAGACCCCTTCACTTCTTCCACATTTTGTTATGTTACAGCCTTATTCTAAAATGGATGAACTAAAAACTTTACCTCTGTTAATCTACACACACACAACCATTAATGACAAAGCAAAAACAGTAAAAAAAAAATAGATATATTTTAGCAAATTGATCAAAATTGAGCTCAGGTGCATCCTGTTTCCATTGATTATTATTGGATTGGAGTCCACCTGTGGTAAATTCAACTGATTGAACAGGATTTGGAAAGGTACACACCTGTCTAAATACAGTGGCTTGCCAAAGTATTCACCCCCCTTAGCATTTTTCTGATTTTGTTGCCTTACAACCTGGAATTAAAATAGTTTTTTTTAGGGGGGGTTTGTATCATTTGATTTACACAACATGCCTACCACTTTGAAGATGCAAAGTATTTTTTGTTAAACAATAAATAAGACAAAACAACATAAAACTTGAAAGTGCATAACTATTCATCCCCCAAAGTCAATACTTTGTAGAGCCACCTTTTGCAGCAATGACAGCTGCAAGTATCTTGGGGTATGTCTCTATAAGCTTGGCACATCAAGCCACTGAGATTTTTGCCTATTCTTCAAGGCAAAACTGCTTCAGCTCCTTCAAGTTGGATGGGTTCTGCTGGTGTACAGCAATCTTTAAGTCATACCACAGATTTTCAATTGGATTGAGGTCTAGGCTTTAACTAGGCCATTCCAAGACATTTAAATATGTCCCCTTAAACCACTCAAGTGTTGCTTTAGCAGTGTGATTAGGATCATTGTCCTGCTGGAAAGTGAAATCTCAAAGCTCAAATCTCTGGAAGCCTGAAACCCTCAAGGACTTCCTGTATTTAGCGACATCCATCAATTCTGACCAGTTTCCCTGCCGATGAAAAACATCCCCACAGCATGATGATGCCACCACCATGCTTCAATGTGGGGATGGTATTCTCGGGGTGATGAGAGGTGTTGGCTTTGCACCAGACATAGCATTTTCCTTGATGGCCAAAAAGCTCAATTTTGGTCTCATCTGAGTACCTTCTTCCATATGTTTGGAGAGTCTCTCACATGCCTTTTGGCAAACACAAAACGTGTTTGCTTATTTTTTTCTTTAAGCCTTTTTCTGTCCACTCTTCCATAAATCCCAGCTTTATGGAGTGTAGAGCTTAAAGTGGTCCTACGGACAGATGCTCCACTCTCCATTGTGGAGCTTTGCAGCTCCTTCAGGGTTATCTTTGGTCTCTTTGTTGCCTCTGATTAATGCCCTCCTTGTCTGATCTGTGTTGGTGTGTGGCCCTCTCTTGGCAGGTTTGTTGTGGTGCCATATTCTTTCCATTTATTAATCATGAATTTAATGGTGCTCCGTGGGATGTTCAAAGTTTCTGATATTTTTTTATAACCCAACCCTGATCTGTACTTCTCCACAACTTTGTCCCTGACCTGTTTGGAGAGCTCCTTGGTCTTCATGGTGCCGCTTGCTTAATGGTGTTGCAGACTGTGGAGCCTTTCAGAACAGGTGTATATATACGGAGATCATGTGACACTTACATTGCACACAGGTGGATTTTATTTAACTAATTATGTGACTTCTGATGGTAATTAGTTGCCCCAGATCTCATTTAGGGGCTTCATAGCAAAGGGGGTGAATACATATGCACGCACCACTTTTCCGTTTTTTATTTTTTAGAATTGTCTTTTTTTTTCATTTCACTTCACAAATTTGGACTATTTTGTGTATGTCCATTACATGAAATTTAAAAAAAAAATGTTTTTAATTACAGGTTGTAATGCAACAAAATAGGAAAAACACCAAGGGTAATGAATACTTTTGCAAGGCACTGTAAATGCACAACATTACCAAAAGTATGTGGACACCGGCTCTTCGAACATCTCATTCCAAGATCATGGGCACTAATATGGAGTTGGTCCTCTGCTATATACCAGCCTCCACTCTTCTGAGACTCAGAGCCCACTTCGTGGCTGAGCTGTGGTTGCTCCTAGACGTTTCCATTTCACAATAACAGCACTTACAGTTGACCGGTGGCAGCTCTAGCAGGGCAGAAATTTGACGAACTGACTTGAAAGTCACTGAGCTCTTCAGTAAGGCCCTTCTACTGTCAATGTTTATCTATGGAAGGGGGGTGTCCACATACTTTTGTATTTATAGTGCATATTAGCATATAGTGACTGACTCACCCTATGATGAAGATGAAGCCTAGGCTACTTACTGGTGATGGTTGATGCGCTTGTTCCAATGTTGAGAATGTTTGAGGGTCTATTGATCCTCTATGGAGTAGTATTAACATAGCACCCCATATTATCGGCTTTTTCAACAGCGTCTAATAAGAAATATATTACCTTCAACAGTGTTACCTTCTTGGCATCGAGGTTTTGTGATTATTGGTGTCGTACAAATGTTAGCTAGCGGGGTTAGCAATTAGCATGTTTGACATTTCAGAAGAAATACTACTACTACTATTAGCTAGAAAGATAGTTCATAATTTTGCCAAAAATATATATATTTTTTTATAATTTTGGTAAAATTATTCCAATTCATCAGGGGCCACCGCCAGCACCCCTACTTCCCGCGGCAATGGAAACAACATCTCCTGGATTTTTTCGTTTTTTATATATATATATATATATATATATATGTATTGTCATGAAACAGCAGAGAGCAGGTCTCGAACCCTCGACCTTCTAGCCCGAGATCCGGCGCGCTATCGACTGTGCCGCAAAAGCATGCTCGTGCGGCAGGGTCGATTTCCGCAGTTATAAAGCCAGGGTCGTTACACTGCTCCCTCCTTTCAAAGAGCGCGTCCTCGCGCTAGCCTGCGACTCTACGTCTTACAGTATATATATAGTCTGACAATTTGTAGCAGCAACACACGTTTCTATCTGGGGGGGCGGCACTGTGTGAGGTGTGCGTACTGACGACACGTGATAGCCTACTGGGCTCCATGAATGGAAATATCGGCAGAATATAGTATAATTAAAAACTAAAGTGCAGATGTAAATCAACCATGCACGGGGAACTAATTATGATGATCAAATCTGTTCAGGATTAAATTATTGTACATGTGGTGTAACATTAGAATAAAACTACACTGACGGAATGCCTCGGAATCATCATTGAATTGCAATCAACGACGGAGCAGCACGGACTATCGATAGGCTATGTACTGCCTGTAGCCTGTTCCGACTCCTCTCAATACGACAGCCTACTGAGATCGGTCTGTGAAAGTCTTTCGTTGTCTTTGTCATTTCACGAGGTTAGGCGTACCAGAATAATGAATGAATTATGTGTGTGAGTTGACAGGTGTGTAGAGAATCGGTATGGTAGTTTAACAACAGCGATGTCGGCCTGGCAGTTGATGCGGCACGCACCTGTAGCCTGCTGCCAAAGGTAATTTACAACTAACTGTTGTAGTCTGTGCTGCTGCCTTGCACGACCGGTGAGAGCAGTCAAATTGGGAGATTGATTACCTTTGAGTGTCGGGAACGTGCCCAAGGTCGTCACTAGTTCCCACAGACACAAAGTTATTAACCCCGCTCAATTGTACAATTTCTCTTCTTAAAATCTGATTTTTAAACCTAACCATAACCACACTGCTAACCTTATGCCTAACCTTAAATGAAGACCAAAAAACACTATTTATTTTCTTTTTTTCCCCCCAGAAATGTTTATGAAACAGACAATTTAGACGTTGTGGCTGTAGTAACTAGTGAAAGCTCGTGCCCTGGGCGCAACGGTACGGATGGTTCCATTTGATACTGCCAGAAGACTGGTCTGTTGTTGGAAAGCGGCATTAACAAAATCATGCATGGTAGTAACATATTTACAAGCCAAACAAATTGCCATATGCAGCCTAATGGTCATAAAAGAAAGGTATTTTAACATTGAAATAATTTCTTAATATCCTAACATTTTGTTACGTGTAACACACAGGAGGTTGGTGGCACCTTTGGTCTCGTGCTAATGGCTGTAGCGGGAATTCGTGTAACGGTATCAAATACATCAAAACCCACGGTGGACGTGACGTGTGTTTGATTCCATTTACTCCGTTCAAGCCGTTATGAGCCGTCCTCCCCTCAGCAGCCTCCACTGGTGTATCAAAAATATATATATGTTTGTTTCCAGAAAGGTCATGCACAAGGGCACGTGTCCCCTCAGATTGCTCCTGTTTTATTCTTGTATGAAAAAAAACTCCTAAAAAATGTTCTGTAATAGCGCACTGCTAGCCACTTAAGCTGTTTAAGAACTGTATGAAGAGTTGGCTTTAGCTAGCCCATATAGGTTCACAATCTGCCAACCTCATAACTAGCTACCAAGAAGCCATTTCAGGCTAACAAACAAGTTAGAATAGCTAGCTTGTTTAACTATCTTAGCTGGCATGCCTACTGTCTGACCCTGCTGGTCATCTATGAACGTTTGAACATCTTGGCCATGTTCTGTTATAATCTCCAACCGGCACAGCCAGAAGAGAACTGGCCACCCCTCAGAGCCTGGTTCTTCTCTAGGTTTCTTCCTAGGTTTTGGCCTTTCTAGGGAGTTTTTCCTAGCCACCGTGCTTCTACACCTGCATTGCTTGCTGTTTGGGGTTTTAGGCTGGGTTTCTGTACAGCACTTTGTGACATCGGCTGATGTAAGAAGGGCTTTATAAATACATTTGATACGGGCAAGTTTGGTAGACTTTAGAAAAGCAAGCGATAACTAAATATAATAACACTGACATTCCTTTCAATCTTTTATCCAGATTTGAGCAGAGATTCAGAGAAGCATATTTAGTTTCTTAAAAAAAGAACCACCCAGCTTGAGGTATGCTGAGATATAAATAATAGAATAAAAATAAATGAAAACAAATGTGCATACAATTTAAGCATTATTGATTATGGCTCTAGATTGCAGGAAAAAGCTGTTTCAGGTGTTTGAAAAATGCAACATTCTTCCAAATTTAAGGATCGGGGGGGGGGGGGCTCTCTGGAAAACCCCCAGACCCTCAGATTTTTTTTGGGGGGGGTTCATAACGCATCTGGATCTAAGGGTTTATCATTCATAGGGCAAGCCAGTAAATACTCAAAGCAGAAACCGAGTGCTCCCTTTTTCCCCCATGATAGTCACCCGTTGAAGTGTCCTGGGGTAAGGAATGTGTTTTTTTGTGTGTTTTTTTTGCTTACAGTATCCATCAGTTACCTCAGTTGAACGGGGAGGGTGTGTCGTTGGAAACGGTCACTAGGAATAGCGGGGTTGTGTGAAGGCGAAGCGAAACGACAGGAATGTCTCCATGTCAGTCGAATGGCAGGCCGTTGGCTCTTTAGACCAAGATGACCATATCAGATACCCAACGGTTCCTTCCACCGCAGGACCACATTTCACTTTAAACAGATCCTACAAGATCTATTGGTTAAAGTACTGACTCGATGCATTGTTTTTGAATGTCATGAATAATTACTAATAGATTTAACATAGGGTAGAATTCTGTTAGTTATAGTTCTGTCTCTGTATGGTGATGAAGACTGTTTGTCTGTAAGAGAAGAGGAACTGTGGCAGACAACTTGTGACCTCTGTGAAACTGATAACAGGGAAGGAAGTCCGTCCCCCCCCCCCCCCACACACACAAAGAGGGGAGAAACTATTGGGCTTACAGTAGATAGTGCCACATGTTGTAGGATGTGATAAGCAATGTATGCGTAGGAGAAAACATGTCGACTATATTGTCATTGTTTGAGAAGAGGAGGGACATTTATGACGAAATGGGAGATGTATAAACCAATGTACATGATATGATGGGGAGAGCTCTCGTAACTAAACGCTGCTGACTATTGTAGACGGGCCTCTGTCTGTTTCATTTCGACAAGAATCTTACAAATTCTTGGTAACAGACCGAGTAGTTTAATTGAAGTTCAGTTTATGAACACTGAGAACATAATTCTCGCGGCATGCATGGATTGATTGACTGAAGTGATACGTGGACTAATGGACATTCTGCCATAGACAGGACAAGTTACTTTCTAAATGTAATCTGTTAGTTACTAGTTACCTGTCCAAATTGTGATCAGTAACATCACTTTTTGAATTAGCCAAACTCAGTAAAGTAATCTGATTACTTTCCCCTTAAGAGGCATTAGAAGACAAACATGTAAACTCAGAAAACTTAACATGTGTAAATATTTGTATGAACATAACAAGATTCAACAGCTGAGACGTAAACTGAACAAGTTCCACAGACGTGTGACTAACAGAAATTGAATAATGTGTCCCTGAACAAAGGGGGGGGGGGGGTCGAAATCAAAAGTAAGTCAGTATCTGGTGTGGCCACCAGCTGCATTAAGTTCTGCAGTGCATCTCCTCCTTATGGACTGCACCAGATTTGCCAGTTCTTGCTGTGAGATGTTACCCCACTCTTCCACCAAGGCACCTGCAAGTTCCCGGACATTTCTGGGAGGAATGGCCTTAGCCCTCACCCTGCAATACAACAGGTCCCAGACGTGATCAATGTGATAGAGATCCGGGCTCTTTGCTGGCCATGGCAGAACACTGACATTCCTGTCTTGCAGGAAATCTCTCACAGAACGAGCAGTATGGCTGGTGGCATTGTCATGCTGGAGGGTCATGTCAGGATGAGCCTGCAGGAAGGGTACCACATGAGGGAGGAGGATGTCTTCCCTGTAACGCACAGCGTTGAGATTGCCTGCAATGATAACAAGCTCAGTCCGATGATGCTGTGACACACTGCCCCAGACCATGATGGACCCTCCACCTCCAAATCGATCCCGCTCCAGAGTACAGGCCTCGGTGTAACGCTCATTCCTTCGATGATAAACGCTAGTCCGACCATCATCCCTGGTGAGACAAAACCGTGACTCGTCAGTAAAGAGCACTTTTTGCCAGTCCTGTCTGGTCCATTGACGGTGGGTTTGTGGCCATAGGCGATGTTGTTTCCGGTGGTGTGTTTTGAGGACCTGCCTTACAACATTCCTACAAACCCTCAGTCCAGCCTCTCTCAGCCTATTGTTGAGTCTGAGCACTGATGGAGGGATTGTGCATTCCTGCTGTAACTCAGGCAGTTGTTGTTGCCATCCTGTACCTGTCCTGCAGGTCTGATGTTCGGATGTACCGATCCTGTGCAGGTGTTACACGTGGTCTGCCACTGAGAGGACGATCAGCTGTCTCTCCTGTCCCTGTAGCGCTGTCTTAGGCGTCTCACAGTATGAACATTGTAACATCTGCAGTCCTCATGCCTCCTTGCAGCATGCCTAAGGCACGTTCACACAGATGAGCAGGGACCCTGGGCATCTTTCTTTTGGTGTTTTTCAGAGTCAGTAGAAAGGCCTTTTTAGTGTCCTAAGTTTTCATAACTGTGACCTTAATTGCCTACCGTCTGTAAGCTGTTAGTGTCTTAACGACCGTTCCACAGGTGCGTGTTCATTAATTGTTTATAGTTCACTGAACAAACATGGGAAACAGTGTTTAAACACTTCACAATGAAGATCTGTGAAGTTAATTGGATTTTGTGAAGTGTTTAAACACTGTTTCCCATGTTTGTTCAGTGAACTATAAACAATTAATTTTATTCTGTAAAGTTAATTTATAAAAATCTAAAAATATCTTTGAAAGACAGGGACATTTTCTTTTTTTTTGCTGCGTTTATATTACCAATGGAACGACCATCTATTGCAGGATTAATCCATGTTAGTGTTTACATAGCTGGCCATAAATGGATGCTGTATTTTACTTCATGACTTTGTTATGTAGGCTTCTTCTAACCCATTGCTTTCTACTACAGCTAATAATACAATTAGGCTAGATCTTAAATTAAAAGCCTGAAAGTCTGTCAGATTTGCGGTCATTCCAATTAATTTGAGCTTCCATTTATAGCATTTGTAAATATATATTAGCCAAGTTGTTTAAAAAAAAAAAACTAAGCACTTATTAGCCTACTCTGTTTATGATTTTGTTGTCATGGAGAACTGATTGGGTTCATTGCTTCGAGTTGAAAAATAAATGCTTTGAACATCTGTTACTCCCCAGCCCTGGTCATAGACTAGTTACTTCTTCACAGAGGGCTTTGAACACCCTATATTCTCTGGCTGTCACAGAGAAACACCAAATCGACGTATTTTAACATTACCTCAGTTCATATGGTGATACAATAATACACGTGTAGCCTATTTGAAACACCCTCTGAGCTCTGCACACTTTCTCAATTTATTTTAAGCACAGTCAGCACCATTTCTTTTCTCCTTTTCATTTTTTTTCCGTTGCTATAAAGTCAACAAAGTGGCTTTGTCAGCAACTGAAGAGGGCTGTATTTACTCTCCAGTTGCGCTCCAGCCTGGTTCCTGCAGTAACGGATTCTGTTTTCATCACATCTGTTTAATAATAACCATGTGAGGAACATTTAGACAGGAGTGCTGGAGCTCGTCCTTCCCCTCCTTAGCTCCCAGAGCCAGACCCAGGAGGGGTGTGAGCCTCAGTTAAAGCATGCTGCTGTGGATGAACTTTGACCCCCCCCCCAAAAAAAACAAGCCGTCCAACTCCTCCTATCTTGGATCGTGTTCCTTATTCTCTCTTCTCTTCTTTCCTCACTCACTCACTCTCCGTTTAAATGCCTCTGCTTCAATACATGCCCTGACATGCTGAGAAACGGGAGGGGAGGAGTGGGAAAAAAAGAGGACAAGAAAAACCGGAGAGCAGCTGAGAGGGTGGAGAGAGAGAGAGAGAGAGAAGGGGCGTGTGAAAGAGGAGGGAAATCCATATGAGCCAACTGTACGGAGAGACTCCAGAAGAGAAAATCGAGGAAGCAGGACTGTCAGCAGCAGATACAGAGATTTAGGGAGCATGTTAATGTTAGAAAGGTTTTGAGGAGATAACCACAGAAAAAAATATCCTTGTTTTAAGTGAGCCCTTGTGGTAATCTCTCACTCTGTGTCTCTCTTATTTTTTCTCTCTCTCTCTCTCTCTCTCTCTGACGGAGGACAGGTGTGGTGTGTGAGAGAGCGTGTCGGTACTGGATACATTCTATTCATGGTCCATTTCCTTATTTGTTTTTTTTTCTAACCTGAGGACCAGGTTGAGACGGCAGAGAGACACACTGATTGGCTGGAGGAACCTGTGGAGACATGACGCACCAGAGTGTCCAGAGGACTGATCCAAGTTGACTACAGACAACTGGGGGAGGATTAAGAGACTCTGAGATGGTATCTGGAGGAGTCCCCAGATCATAACGTCTGACGTTAGAACCTTCCGGACAGTTACCTTGTCACTGCCAGAGCTACCAAAGGTGTTGTGTAGTCTGTTTAAATCAAAAGAGAAACTGTAAGAGGCGCTGGGGAGTATGGGACGTTGGACCCGCGGTGGAGTGACTCCTGGTTAGTTCCCAGGGGGGCCCAATGAGTGGTAGCAGCCATAACACCAGCCTGCTACGGGGCCGCCGTTTCTACTGTCGGGAATGGGCCCTGGAAAAGCTCCAGCGCTGTCTGGAAGCCAAGCCCGCTCCCAGCCGGCCCCCGGGGATCCTGGTAACTGGGGGTCCCGGGGCAGGAAAGACAGCTCTATGCACGGAGGCAATATGGCCCACCTCGGACGCAGGGATGCGGGTCGGGCTGGCGCCCCACTGCCTTGCATTTCACTTCTGCCATCGGGAGGACGGGAGGAGCGTGGCGGTGTGGAGGTTTGTCCTGGGACTGGTGGATCAGCTGAGGGTCAGCCCCCTCCTCCCCCTGGGGTACAGGGACACACTGGACACCCCGTTGGTGGCTCCCACCCTGGAGCCCCTACACTGCCAGAGGGACCCGGATGACACCTTCAAAAGGTCTGCACTCTATATTACTCTGTAGCGATATATACCCCGTCTATTACTCTGTAGCGTTGCTAACCAACTGATCTAGACAGCTTTGTGAATTGCTCTGTTTTGATGTGAATTCAACACATTCTGTCTGCAAAAAAAAAAAAATGAATGTGACATTCTATAGAGAGATTTGAGGTTTGTCAAAAGTCAAACATTGAGTCAGTCAGATTGATAGGGATACTATATGTCTGTACAAATAAACCCATTGTTTTATTTGACAGTATAGTCAGTCACATGTTCACAGTAGCATGTGAATAGTCATAGTAGCAATAATGCATTTGGAAGGGAAGTGACACCGTCACCAAGCAGACCAGTTATCCAAGATGACTGCCCTTGACTACTTCTTACTGGTAACAGTGAGTTTCCATGAACATTCAGATTCCGTACTAAAAGCCTGTCACGGCTAGTGTTGTTCAGTCAAACAAAGAAGACCAGAAGAGCCATAGTGAAAAGCAAGCGATTGTCCCGCCTCCTTGGTTTGTATGAGAATGTATTTCTCCCCTCATAATACAAGTCATTCAAGTGCTCTCACAATCGACCTCCCAGTCTGAATGAACGCCACAATGCTATTTATGACACGTCCTTTCAGAAGCCAGGACAAAGACGTGAAAAATTGCGTTCCCTCGAAGTCGCAAGAGACCCGAGTCGTTGGTACCGCTTGGCGAGGTCGTCGTTCTCACGAGGACTCTCTCTGTCTGTCTGATGTTGACGTTGGTTGTGGAGGAACGCTCTCCCTCCTTGTTTGCTGTGTTTCTGGTGTGAACTATCAGGGCTACATTCCACATTTGCCCTCAGACTGACCCATAGCCCGGAGAGATCTTTGTGTGTTTGGCGCCCGAGTGAGAGAAAAAAGGGGGTTGTGGTTGAGCCACTGTCATGTGAACACTAAACAGTGGTCGACAAACAGGGGAAACATGAGCTTGGAGTGGCAGCGAACGCATATACAGAGAATCCTTAGATTTGAACAGATGCCAGCTGGAACCATTAGAGTCCTATATAACCGCTTAGCTTACACTGTCAACATCAACAATGGCTAGTCGACCCAACTACCAACCACCTTTTCCACTGCCTTTCTTACAGGTATATTCCCTTGTAAAGTTAGTCCTTAACCGTCCGTTAAACTACGCCATTCTCCCTAGTCTTATCTAATTGCTGTTTCACAAGGCCTGCTGATAAACGTCTCGTCTGTTTTAAACCAGAACTTTGGGATGATTAGGGCTCACAGGGCCTGTTGTCAGCCTCTTCTCCACACCGTGTCCAATTACGGCAGGGCTGAGAGGGTCAAAGGTTAGCCCGTGGCCAGGACCACGAGGACAGGATGGAGCAGGAAGCCCTCAGTCAGTTAAAGGGCCATTAACGTGGTTCTGGGCATGCATGTGCTCAAGACACGCACGCACGCACGCACGCACACACACACACACACACACACACACACACACACACACCTTCCCTGTTATCATATTAGTAAGAAAAAAACTTGTGACCAATAAGTTTTGGAATGGAGCTTTTAAATTCCTTCTCTTAAAAGGCTTTTACATAAAACTCAAGCTGAGTCTATTGTTCAGTAATGAGAATTGAGAAATGAGAGAAATGAGTAATGAGAAAAAAAAGGACTGCAACTTTTAATATCGTGTTCACAAGGCTGTATTGTATCAGTACAGGTGTGGGCCAGAGAGACTGAAAAACAGCTTCTATCTCAAGGACATCAGACGGCCAAACAGCTATTTATTTTACAAGGCAAGTCAGTTAAGAACAAATTCTTATTTACAATGACAGCCTACTGGGAAACAGTGGGTTAACTGCCTTGTTCAGAGGCAGAACGACAGATTTAGGACAGATCCCTGACCTTATCAGCTCAGGGATTCGATCTAGCAACCTTTCGGTTACTGGCCCAACGCTCTAACCACTAGGCTACCTGCCGCCCATCATGAGCTCAGAGGTTGCTGCCTACATTGACTCACTAGTCACTTTAAACAATTCCACTTTAATAATGTTTACATATCTTACGTTACTCATCTCATATGCATATACTGCATCTTATACCATCTATTGCATCTTTCCTATGACACTCGGTCATCGCTCATCCATATATTTATATACAGTTGAAGTCTGAAGTTTACATACACCTTAGCCAAATACATTTAACCTCCGTTTTTCACAATTCCTGACATTTAATCCCAGTAAAAATTCCCTGTTTTAGGTAATTTAGGATCACCACTTTATTTTAAGAATGTTAAATGTCAGAATAATAGTAGAGAGAATTATTTATTTCAGCTTTTATTTCTTTCATCACATTCCCAGTGGGTCAGAAGTTTACATTCACTCAATTAGTATTTGGTAGCGTTGCCTTTAAATTGTTTAACTTGGGTCAAACGTTTTGGGTAGCCTTTCACAAGTTTCTGAGTCAGGTCAAACTGAGTCAGGTTTGTAGGCCTCCTTGCTTACACACGCTTTTTCAGTTCTGCCCACAAATTTTCTATGGGATTGAGGTCAGGGCTTTGTGATGGCCACTCCAATACCTTGACTTTGTTGTCCTAAAGTCATTTTGCCACAACTTTGGAAGTATGCTTGGGGTCATTGTCCATCTAGAAGACCCATTTGCGACCAAGCTTTAACTTCCTGACTGATGTCTTGATGTTGCTTCAATATATCCACATAATTTCCCTTCCTCGTGATGCCATCTATTTTGTTTCCCCATGATGTCAAGCAAAGAGGCACTGAGTTTGAAGGTAGGCCTTGAAATACATCTGCAGGTTCACCTCCAATTGACTCAAATGATGTCAATTAGCCTATCTCAGAAGCATCTAAAGCCATGACATCATTTTTTTGGAATTTTCCAAGTTGTTTAAAGGCACAGTCAACTTAGTGCATGAAACATTTCTGACCCACTGGAATTATAAGGGAAATAATCCGTCTGTAAACTCTTTTTTTCTGAAGAATTACATTTCATGCACAAAGTAGATTTCCTAACCGACTTGCCAAAACTATAGTTTGTTAACGAGACATTTTTGGAGTGGTTGAAAAACAAGTTTTAATGACTCCAAATGTATGTAAACTTCTGACTTCACCTGTATACATTTTCTTATTCCATCCCTTTTAGATTTGTTTGTATATTTTTTTATCTAGGCAAGTACAAATTCTTATTTTCAATGACGGCATAGGAACAGTGGGTTAACTGCCTGTTCAGGAGCAGCTCAGGGGTTAGAACTTGCTACCTTCCGGTTACTAGTCCAACGCTCTAATCACTAGGCTACACTGCTGCCCTTAAATTCTGAGGTTAGTTACAGTATGACTGTACAGAGTGAATGTGCCTTTCGTTGCTGATTAACCGCTTACATTAAAGCGAGTTTTTGTTGGGGAATTGTTAGATTACTTGTTAGATATTACTGTTGGAACTAGAAGCATTTTGCCACACTCGTATTAACATCTGCTAACCGTGTGTATGTGACCAATAAAATTTTATTAAAGAGGCTGTATGGTATGTTTACGTTAGCTGACACCTTCCGTTTGGATCCTTCTGGAAGTGTAGGAGTGTGGAATCCATTGTTGAATGCCCAAGGCTGTTCAACAAAGACTTCATAGTGTTACATAGCCTTTTACAAGTGTCATATTAATTACTTCATTCCGTTTATATCCCTGCTGAAGCAGACACTAGCAGGGTGACAGACACTAGCAGGGTGACAGACACTAGCAGGGAGACAGACACTAGCAGGGTGACAGACACTAGCAGGGTGACAGACACTAGCAGGGTGACAGACACTAGCAGGGTGACAGACACTAGCAGGGAGACAGACACTAGCAGGGTGACAGACACTAGCAGGGTGACAGACACTAGCAGGGTGACAGACACTTGCAGGGAGACAGACACTAGCAGGGTGACAGACACTAGCAGGGTGACAGACACTAGCAGGGTGACAGACACTAGCAGGGAGACAGACACTAGCAGGGTGACAGACACTAGCAGGGAGACAGACACTAGCAGGGTGACAGACACTAGCAGGGTGACAGACACTAGCAGGGTGACAGACAATAGCAGGGAGACAGACACTAGCAGGGTGACAGACACTAGCAGGGAGACAGACACTAGCAGGGTGACAGACACTAGCAGGGTGACAGACACTAGCAGGGAGACAGACACTAGCAGGGTGACAGACACTAGCAGGGTGACAGACACTAGCAGAGTGACAGACACTAGCAGGGTGACAGACACTAGCAGGGTGACAGACACTAGCAGAGTGACAGACACTAGCAGGGTGACAGACACTAGCAGGGAGACAGACACTAGCAGGGAGACAGACACTAGCAGGGAGACAGACACTAGCAGGGAGACAGACACTAGCAGGGTGACAGACACTAGCAGGGAGACAGACACTAGCAGGGTGACAGACACTAGCAGGGTGACAGACACTAGCAGGGAGACAGACACTAGCAGGGAGACAGACACTAGCAGGGAGACAGACACTAGCAGGGTGACAGACACTAGCAGGGAGACAGACACTAGCAGGGAGACAGACACTAGCAGGGAGACAGACACTAGCAGGGAGACAGACACTAGCAGGGTGACAGACACTAGCAGGGAGACAGACACTAGCAGGGAGACAGACACTAGCAGGGTGACAGACACTAGCAGGGAGACAGACACTAGCAGGGTGACAGACACTAGCAGGGAGACAGACACTAGCAGGGTGACAGACACTAGCAGGGTGACAGACACTAGCAGGGAGACAGACACTAGCAGGGTGACAGACACTAGCAGGGTGACAGACACTAGCAGGGAGACAGACACTAGCAGGGTGACATACACTAGCAGGGTGACAGACACTAGCAGGGTGACAGACACTAGCAGGGTGACAGACACTAGCAGGGTGACAGACACTAGCAGGGAGACAGACACTAGCAGGGTGACAGACACTAGCAGGGTGACAGACACTAGCAGGGAGACAGACACTAGCAGGGAGACAGACACTAGCAGGGAGACAGACACTAGCAGGGTGACAGACACTAGCAGGGTGACAGACACTAGCAGGGTGACATACACTAGCAGGGTGACAGACACTAGCAGGGTGACAGACACTAGCAGGGTGACAGACACTAGCAGGGTGACAGACACTAGCAGGGAGACAGACACTAGCAGGGTGACAGACACTAGCAGGGAGACAGACACTGTTAAAACAACTGGGACGCCATAATGTCTTTACCCGCATTAAATTACTCACACACACTAAACTCCCACTGTTCCTGGATTACACACACACACACACACACACACACACACACACACACACACACACACACACACACACTAAACTCCCACTCTTCCTGGATTACACACACACTAAACTCCCACTCTTCCTGGATTACTCAATGATTTTTACAAGGCCTAAGTGTGGTGAAGCCACCCTCCCAGGTGGGACCCAGGGGACTCTATAGAACACCATATAGAAGTGTCCTGTCCCAGGGGACTCTATAGAAGTGTCCTGTCCCAGGGGACTCTATAGAACACCATTTAGAAGAGTCCTGTCCCAGGGGACTCTATAGAACACCATATAGAAGAGTCCTGTCTCAGGGGACTCTATAGAACACCATATAGAAGAGTCCTGTCCCAGGGGACTCTATAGATCACCTTATAGAAGTGTCCTGTCCCATGGGACTCTATAGAACACCATATAGAAGAGTCCAGTCCCAGGGGACTCTATAGAACACCATATAGAAGTGTCCTGTCCCAGGGGACTCTATAGAACACCATATAGAAGAGTCCAGTCTCAGGGGACTCTATAGAACACCATATAGAAGAGTCCTGTCCCAGAGGACTCTATAGAATACCATATAGAAGAGTCCTGTCCCAGGGGACTCTATAGAACACCATATAGAAGAGTCCTGTCTCAGGGGACTCTATAGAACACCATATAGAAGAGTCCTGTCCCAGGGGACTCTATAGAACACCATATAGAAGAGTCCTGTCTCAGGGGACTCTATAGAAGTCTCCTGTCCCATGGGACTCTATAGAACACCATATAGAAGAGTCCTGTCTCAGGGGACTCTATAGAACACCATATAGAAGAGTCCTGTCTCAGGGGACTCTATAGAACACCATATAGAAGAGTCCTGTCCCAGGGGACTCTATAGAACACCATATAGAAGTGTCCTGTCCCAGGGGACTCTATAGAACACCATATAGAAGAGTCCTGTCTCAGGGGACTCTATAGAACACCGTATAGAAGTGTCCTGTCCCAGGGGACTCTATAGAACACCATATAAAAGAGTCCAGTCTCAGGGGACTCTATAGAACACGATATAGAAGAGTCCTGTCTCAGGGGACTCTATAGAACACCATATAGAAGAGTCCAGTCTCAGGGGACTCTATTGAACACCATATAGAAGAGTCCTGTCCCTGGGGACTCTATAGAACACCATATAGAAGAGTCCAGTCTCAGGGGACTCTATAGAACACCATATAGAATAGTCCTGTCCCAGGGGACTCTATAGAACACCATATAGAAGAGACCTGTCTCAGGGGACTCTATAGAACACCATATAGAAGAGTCCTGTCCCAGGGGACTCTATAGAAAACCATATATAAGTGTCCTGTCCCAGGGGACTCTATAGAACACCATATAGAAGTGTCCTGTCCCAGGGGACTCTATAGAACACCATATAGAAGTGTCCTGTCCCAGGGGACTCTATAGAACACCATATAGAAGAGTCCTGTCTCAGGGGACTCTATAGAAAACCATATAGAAGTGTCCTGTCCCAGGGGACTCTATAGAACACCATATAGAAGAGTCCTGTCCCAGGGGACTCTATAGAACACCATATAGAAGAGTCCTGTCATAGAACATATTTAGGCTTGTCATGGAGTATATACAGCTGCAGCGATCGGTTAGCTGCTCAGATAGCTGATGTTTAAAGTGAGGGAGATAAAAGTCTCCAACTTCAGCGATTTTTGCAATTCGTTCCAGTCACAGGCAGCAGAGGACTGGAACGAAAGTGATGATGTCCATATACTAAATTATGTAATGATGATGTAATAATGATGTAATGATTATGTCCATATACTGAATGATGATGTAATGATGATGTAATAATGATGTTCATATACTGAATGATGTAATGATGATGTAATGATGATGTCCATATACTGAGTGATGTAATGATGATGTAATGATGATGTCCATATACTGAATGATGTAATGATGATGTAATGATGATGTCCATATACTGAGTGATGTAATGATGATGTAATGATGATGTCCATATACTGAATGATGTAATGATGATGTTCATATACTGAGTGATGTAATGATGATGTAATGATGATGTCCATATACTGAATGATGTAATGATGATGTAATGATGATGTCCATATACTGAGTGATGTAATGATGATGTAATGATGATGTCCATATACTGAATGATGTAATGATGATGTAATGATGATGTCCATATACTGAGTGATGTAATGATGATGTAATGATGATGTCCATATACTGAATGATGTAATGATGATGTTCATATACTGAGTGATGTAATGATGATGTCCATATACTGAATGATGTAATGATGATGTAATGATGATGTCCACATACTGAATGATGTAATGATGATGTAATGATGATGTCCATATACTGAGTGATGATGTAATGATGATGTCCATATACTGAATGATGTAATGATGATGTAATGATGATGTCCACATACTGAATGATGTAATGATGATGTAATGATGATGTCCACATACTGAGAAATGTAATGATGATGTAATGATGATGTCCACATACTGAATGATTTAATGATGATGTAATGATGATGTCCATATACTGAATGATGTAATGATGATGTAATGATGATGTTCATATACTGAATGATGTAATGATTATGTCCATATACTGAATGATGATGTAATGATGATGTAATGATGATGTCCATATACTGAATGATGTAATGATGATGTAATAATGATGTTCATATACTGAATGATGATGTAATGATGATGTCCATATACTGAGTGATGTAATGATGATGTAATGATGATGTCCATATACTGAGTGATGTAATGATGATGTAAGGATGATGTCCATATACTGAGTGATGATGTAATGATGATGTCCATATACTGAATGATGTAATGATGATGTAATGATGATGTCCACATACTGAATGATGTAATGATGATGTAATGATGATGTCCACATACTGAGAAATGTAATGATGATGTAATGATGATGTCCACATACTGAATGATGTAATGATGATGTAATGATGATGTCCATATACTGAATGATGTAATGATGATGTAATGATGATGTTCATATACTGAATGATGTAATGATTATGTCCATATACTGAGTGATGATGTAATGATGATGTCCATATACTGAGTGATGTAATGATGATGTCCATATACTGAATGATGTAATGATGATGTAATGATGATGTTCATATACTGAATGATGTAATGATGATGTAATGATGATGTCCACATACTGAATGATGTAATGATGATGTAATGATGATGTCCATATACTGAGTGATGTAATGATGATGTCCATATACTGAATGATGTAATGATGATGTAATGATGATGTCCACATACTGAATGATGTAATGATGATGTAATGATGATGTCCACATACTGAGAAATGTAATGATGATGTAATGATGATGTCCACATACTGAATGATGTAATGATGATGTAATGATGATGTCCATATACTGAGTGATGATGTAATGATGATGTCCATATACTGAATGATGTAATGATGATGTAATGATGATGTCCACATACTGAATGATGTAATGATGATGTAATGATGATGTCCACATACTGAATGATGTAATGATGATGTAATGATGATGTCCACATACTGAGAAATGTAATGATGATGTAATGATGATGTCCACATACTGAATGATGTAATGATGATGTAATGATGATGTCCATATACTGAATGATGTAATGATGATGTAATGATGATGTTCATATACTGAATGATGTAATGATTATGTCCATATACTGAATGATGATGTAATGATGATGTAATGATGATGTCCATATACTGAATGATGTAATGATGATGTAATAATGATGTTCATATACTGAATGATGATGTAATGATGATGTAATGATGATGTCCATATACTGAGTGATGTAATGATGTGTAATGATGATGTCCATATACTGAGTGATGTAATGATGATGTAAGGATGATGTCCATATACTGAGTGATGATGTAATGATGATGTCCATATACTGAATGATGTAATGATGATGTAATGATGATGTCCACATACTGAATGATGTAATGATGATGTAATGATGATGTCCACATACTGAGAAATGTAATGATGATGTAATGATGATGTCCACATACTGAATGATGTAATGATGATGTAATGATGATGTCCATATACTGAATGATGTAATGATGATGTAATGATGATGTTCATATACTGAATGATGTAATGATTATGTCCATAAACTGAGTGATGATGTAATGATGATGTCCATATACTGAGTGATGTAATGATGATGTCCATATACTGAATGATGTAATGATGATGTAATGATGATGTCCACATACTGAGAAATGTAATGATGATGTAATGATGATGTCCACATACTGAATGATGTAATGATGATGTAATGATGATGTTCATATACTGAATGATGTAATGATGATGTAATGATGATGTCCACATACTGAATGATGTAATGATGATGTCCATATACTGAATGATGTAATGATGATGTAATGATGATGTTCATATACTGAATGATGTAATGATGATGTAATGATGATGTCCACATACTGAATGATGTAATGATGATGTAATGATGATGTCCATATACTGAGTGATGATGTAATGATGATGTCCATATACTGAATGATGTAATGATGATGTAATGATGATGTCCACATACTGAATGATGTAATGATGATGTAATGATGATGTCCACATACTGAATGATGTAATGATGATGTAATGATGATGTCCACATACTGAGAAATGTAATGATGATGTAATGATGATGTCCACATACTGAATGATGTAATGATGATGTAATGATGATGTCCATATACTGAATGATGTAATGATGATGTAATGATGATGTTCATATACTGAATGATGTAATGATTATGTCCATATACTGAATGATGATGTAATGATGATGTAATGATGATGTCCATATACTGAATGATGTAATGATGATGTAATTATGATGTTCATATACTGAATGATGATGTAATGATGATGTAATGATGATGTCCATATACTGAGTGATGTAATGATGATGTAATGATGATGTCCACATACTGAATGATGTAATGATGATGTAATGATGATGTCCATATACTGAATGATGTAATGATGATGTTCATATACTGAGTGATGTAATGATGATGTAATGATGATGTCCATATACTGAATGATGTAATGATGATGTAATGATGATGTCCATATACTGAATGATGTAATGATGATATAATGATGATGTCCATATACTGAATGATGATGTAATGATGATGTAATGATGATGTCCATATACTGAGTGATGTAATGATGATGTAATAATAATGTTCATATACTGAATGATGTAATGATGATGTAATGATGATGTCCATATACTGAATGATGTAATGATGATGTAATGATGATGTCCATATACTGAGTGATGTAATGATGATGTCCATATACTGAGTGATGTAATGATGATGTAATGATGATGTCCATATACTGAGTGATGATGTAATGATCTTGTCCATATACTGAATGATGTAATGATGATGTAATGATCTTGTCCATATACTGAGTGATGTAATGATGCTGTAATGATGATGTCCATATACTGAGTGATGATGTAATGATCTTGTCCATATACTGAGTGATGTAATGATGATGTAATGATGATGTCCATATACTGAGTGATGATGTAATGATGATGTCCATATACTGAATGATGTAATGATGATGTAATGATGATGTCCATATACTGAATGATGTAATGATGATGTAATGATGATGTCCATATACTGAGTGATGATGTAATGATGATGTAATGATGATGTAATGATGATGTCCATATACTGAGTGATGTAATGATGATGTAATGATGATGTCCATATACTGAGTGATGTAATGATGATGTCCATATACTGAGTGATGATGTAATGATGATGTCCATATACTGAGTGATGATGTAATGATGATGTAATGATGATGTCCATATACTGAGTGATGATGTAATGATGATGTAATGATGATGTCCATATACTGAATGATGTAATGATGATGTTCATATACTGAGTGATGATGTAATGATGATGTCCATATACTGAGTGATGATGTAATGATGAAGTAATGATGATGTCCATATACTGCTGCAGCTGTTGGGTTTGTTTATGTTCCATGTGTGATGAAATACCAGCTACATTCCATTCCAATAAATGACTACTCCTCTCTCTCTCGCTCTCTCTCTCTCTCTCCCTCTGTCTCTCTCTCTCTCTCTAGGGCGGTGTTGTTTCCCTTGCTGGACCTCCCTCCCCCAGAGAAGTCCCTATTCCTGGTGGTAGACTCACTGGAATCGGGGTATGGGGCCGGTGAGGTGGCCAGCTGTGCTGGGGCTCCAGGGAGGAGCAGCTCTATATCAGATCTCCTATCCAGTCACCAGCACCTCCTGCCCAACTGGCTGCTCCTGGTCTGCTCAGTGCGCAGACAGAACAAGGCTGTGTGTAAGATGTTCTCAGGTATGTTTGGGAGATGTCTGTAGACACGGGCAGGAGTTGCGGGACGCTTTTAAAATGGTCTTCTATCATGTGGAATGCGCGTGCTAGCACTGCGATGCAGCGTCTTAGACCACTGAGTCAAATACAACAGGTGTAGTAGACCTTACAGTGAAATGCTGAATACAACAGGTGTAGTAGACCTTACAGTGAAATGCTGAATACAACAGGTGTAGTAGACCTTACAGTGAAATGCTGAATACAACAGGTGTAGTAGACCTTACAGTGAAATGCTGAATACAACAGGTGTAGTAGACCTCACAGTGAAATGCTGAATACAACAGGTGTAGTAGACCTTACAGTGAAATGCTGAATACAACAGGTGTAGGTTACCTTACAGTGAAATGCTGAATACAACAGGTGTAGTAGACCTTACAGTGAAATGCTGAATACAACAGGTGTAGTAGACCTCACAGTGAAATGCTGAATACAACAGGTGTAGTAGACCTTACAGTGAAATGCTGAATACAACAGGTGTAGTAGACCTTACAGTGAAATGCTGAATACAACAGGTGTAGTAGACCTTACAGTGAAATGCTGAATACAACAGGTGTAGTAGACCTTACAGTGAAATGCTGAATACAACAGGTGTAGGTTACCTTACAGTGAAATGCTGAATACAACAGGTGTAGTAGACCTTACAGTGAAATGCTGAATACAACAGGTGTAGTAGACCTTACAGTGAAATGCTGAATACAACAGGTGTAGTAGACATTACAGTGAAATGCTGAATACAACAGGTGTAGTAGACCTTACAGTGAAATGCTGAATACAACAGGTGTAGTAGACCTTACAGTGAAATGCTGAATACAACAGGTGTAGTAGACCTCACAGTGAAATGCTGAATACAACAGGTGTAGTAGACCTTACAGTGAAATGCTGAATACAACAGGTGTAGTAGACCTTACAGTGAAATGCTGAATACAACAGGTGTAGTAGACCTTACAGTGAAAT
>NC_143024.1:92456982-92481982 GCF_057628025.1 Oncorhynchus mykiss
GCAGACGTAGACGAGAGCGCCGGGCCACACGCCGCCGCCGCTTCTGCAGCCGTCACCCCGCTGTTGGCGGCAGCCGCCATGGGCCATTCCGCGACAGTGGGCAGGGTGCTGTTCTGGGGCGCTACGGTGGATGGCATCGACGGGGAGGGTCGTACAGCTCTGAGCCTGGCAGCAGCACGGGGCAGCGTGGAGGTGGTCAGAGCACTTCTGGACCGAGGGCTGGATGAGAACCATAAAGACGATCTGGGCTGGACCCCTCTGCACGCCGCCGCCTGCGAAGGCCACCGGGGGGTCTGTGCCGTCCTAACGGAGCGTGGGAGCATGGCGCGTGTCGGAGAAATGGACATCGAGGGACGGACTCCCCTCATCCTGGCCGCGCAGGAGGGCCACTGTGGCACGGTGAGGCTTCTGCTGGACCGCCGCTCGCCCATCGACCACCGGGCGTACGACGGCCACTCTGCGCTGAGCGCCGCCGCCCTGGAGGGCCACGCTGAGGTGGTGGAGCTACTGATGAGGCGGGGCACGGACACGGATGTACGGGACGCCGAGGGCCGTCCGCTGCTCTACCTCCTGGTCCTGGAGGGACATCTGGACATGGCTGCCCTCATCATGGAGAAAGGGGGCGTGCCCCTGGAGTCCCGGGACGGGGAGGGGCGCACGGCGCTGCACGTGGCCTCCTGGCAGGGCAACCTGGATGCAGTGGGGCTGCTGTTGAGCCATGGGGCGGACCCTAACACCCAGGACGGGGAGGGACGACCCCCCTTGCACTCCGTAGCCTGGCGGGGTCATGTTGAGCCCGGTCGTCTGCTCCTGGAGGTCAGGGGGGTCAACGTGGATCTGGCCTGCAGACAGCAGGGGGCCACGGCACTGAGCATCGCGGCTCAGGAGGGCCACGCCAACATCGTTGCCATGCTACTGGAGGGAGGGGCCAACCCAGACCACGTAGACAAGTACGGCCGCAGCCCCGTCAAGGTGGCAGGGAAGAGGGGCCACTTCACTATCGTCAGGCTGCTGGAGAGCTACGGAGCCAAACCGTACTCAGTCCGTCTGCCCCCGTCCAACACCTTGTCGCCACGGTCATCCACTGTGAAGAGCCCGTCCTCCGTCGGCTCAGGGAGTAACGTGGCCCAGGCAGGGCGTCATCATGGTGCTAGCACCTCCACCTCCTCAGCCTCCTGCTCCCCAGGCTCCACAGCCGAGCATTTCCACTCCATCCATAGCTCCCAGACATCCTCCTCCACAGCCCACTCCCAGGCCACGGTGCAGACCGTCCCCGCTGACAGCCTGTCCTTCACCCAGCAGATCCAGCAGCACTCCCTTCCACGCTGTCGCTCCCGTCACTCCACCCTGCCTCCACCTGGCTCCGCCCGTGGCAGCCTGCATGGGACCAGCCGCAGGGCCCAGTGCCCTAAGGCAAGCCCTCCTCCACCCACCCTCTGCACAGTCACGGCCATGGTGCATGACTCTGAACAGACTTACAAAGGCTACCCAGCAGGGTTCGACTATCCCAGTAAACACAACCCCCCCAGCCTGATCCAGGAGGAGAGGTCTCAGTACGGAGTGGGGAGGTGGAACTCTGTCATGGCTTCTCTAGGGGTGACGCCTGGACAAGATGGCCCCAAAAACAGGGACATTCTCCCTATGGGCTACCCCTACCAGGTCCAGAGCCCGGCTCAGAGAGAGACATGGGAGGAGAACCGGAAGATGTCTATATCCTCCGGTAGTGCCTTATCTCCTCCCTGCATGGTGGTCATGACGACCACGGACCCCCAGCTCAACCTGAAACAGGCCATCAAGTTGCAGTTTGAAGGGCCCACCAGCGCTGCCTTATACAAGAGGGAGACGCCCCTGTGAACTCTGACCTAACGGTGAGTACTGTCTGTTGGTCACCAAAGAGAGTAGACTAACTGTAAAAAAAACAGAGGCTTATAAAGTTTTATTAGTATTATTCTATTATAATAATATTATATTATTAGTATATTCCTAACTAAAGGGTCCCTGGTGTTTTCCTTCATTGTCTTAAGAGATGCTGAGTATAGTGACCTGTTACGTCAGAAATCAATTTTCACGAACTTCCCTTCTCAAAAGAAACTGTTATTTGGACACCAGGTGCTGTTACTTTGTGTCCATTTTTCTATTTCATCACATTGACCTTCCCCAGAGTTAAAGTCAAGTCTACAGTGGTTTTCTATTATATAAACCACCTTTTAAAACCAGAGCTTCACTACACCGTGACCTCTCATAGAGGGCACGTCGCAAAACCACGTCCTGTCCTTTCAGGTGGTACGTTTGGAGGAATGCCTGGCGTTTTAATGACAGCATTCTCTGTTGTGGGTTCTAGGTGGACGTGGGAGTTCAAGGGTCCGTTTTCAGAATGGGTAATGGTTCTTACGGGGCAGATGAGAGCGGAAGGGGCATCTCTCTCACCCCCCACCCTCGCCGTCTTCAGCTCAGCGGACCAGAGGAAGAATGGAGAGGCTGGAAGACTTCAAAGGCGTTTACATTCCAGACTTTCTCCGTCGCCTGTTCTGAGCAGCTGTCACTAAATAGTGGACACACACACACACACACACATTCCTCAGACACAAAGCCTTGTGCCATGGACAAGTCGGATGGAGAGGGGCTATCGGTCCACCCTCCTGCTGATCTACCACACAGAGACAGACCAGAGTGTGTGTGACAGTTCTCTGACCAGAGAGAGAGAGAGAGTGTGCGTGAGCGTGTGTGTGTGTGTGTGTGTGCGTGCGTGCGTGTGACAATTCTGTGACACACAGACCCAACGCAGGGCTGTGGTCTCACCAGGGTTTGACGCTAAACCAATCATCAGTGGACTTCTTCAGAAATCAAACTTTTCTACTCTACGGGTGGATGAAAAACATTCATTTGAAGCCAATATACGTGTGAAAGGGTTCTCACTAAGATGAGACGAGATGGGCAAGGAGACCCACGACAACACACTCACACAGGACTTAAGATAGTTTTTTTTTTATATATAGGAGCTATTTTTCGCACCGTGGCTGTTTTGAAAGCCACGATTCTACTGCCTGTGTGAGGGCACTATTGATGCCTTGATCTTCCTCCAGAGTTTTGCTCTCTCTACTTTTAAAACCCCGAGACATGGCAGGTATTACCAGGAGTCTGTCGACGTGCATCTATGGCAGCTTGGAGTCTGTCGACGTGCTTCTATGGGCGGCCACGAGCCATACAAATTCAGCAGAAAAGACCGCAGTCCTACCAAAACCATGACCTAGCCAACGATGCTGTTGAAAATGCTGCTATGTTTATGACATTAACCAACCAGCAGGCGGAATGTTCCAGCACACTCTGAGTAATGCCGTTGGAAAGGAACTGCTAATGATGACATACATCTAAAGATAGATTAGAAAAGAAAGACAGAAAGTGGGAGTTTAGCTATTCATTTTAAATCATTGATCTGGCCTAAGTACTTTCCATTTGTCCTTGTTGCCATTTTATTCACATAATGCCGTTCTTCAATTAAAAAAGCAGACGTGCTTGTAACTTATGTCAAACACTGTTTGAGGTGTGTGTGTGTGTGTGTGTGTGTGTGTTAGCGTACTCTTAGTGTACAGCGTGCATCTGTGGAACGAGACGGAGGTGTTAGATAGATAGCATGTCACAAGTCACAAAGACCGAGATGAAAGACACATGGTTTCCTCGCAGACCAGCTGCTCATCAGAGATGCACATCAGAGATGCAGCATGTAGCGGGGTCAGGAAGGTTGCTGCCCTGAAAAACAGGCTTCCCTTCAGCTACAGAGAGTGAACCCACTGGTAGAATCCATGTTGTTGTGAAGTGTCAACGTGTTGTGATGTGGAATCAACGTGGAACATACATTTGGATTGGAAAGAAGTAATCAACCAGTTCTGTTTTTATCTCATCTCAACCAGCGTTGTGAACGATGAAATGAGGGTAAAACTTCAATTGAAATACATTGATTTAATCTAACTAACAGGTTATTATAATACATCTAATTTCAACATAATTTGCCAGAACTATGTATACAATTCCACGGAGAAATGTAAAACATATTTTGTATCCTATATTCAATATACACTGAGTGTACAAAACATTTAGGAACACCTGATCTTTCCATGACATACACTGACCAGGTGAATCCAGGTGAAAGCTATGATCCCTTATTGATGTCACCTGTTAAATCCACTTCAATCAGTGTAGATGAAGGTTAGGAGACGGGTTAAAGTTGGATATTTAAGCCCTGAGACAATTGAGACATGGATTGTGTGTGTGTGCCATTCAGAGGGTGAATGGGCAAGACATAAGATTTAAGTGTCTTTGAACGAGGTATGACGATAGGTGCCAGGCGCTGGGTTTTTCACGCTCAACAGTTTCCTGTGTGTATCAAGCATGGTCCACCACCCAAAGGACATCCACATGGGCTCAGCATCCCTGTGGAACGCGTTCATAGACTGTTCTGGGGGCAGGTTGGTAGATTTAGTCATTGAGTGATTGAAATTATGAAACATTTTATATTTGATTAGGCATTTATTTCACCTTGTTTGAATGTTGAGAGTAAAATGAATCAACGTCATGCCACCAACCTAAGTAAAGAGGTAACAGTATATTGAAATGAAAATGTGAAGCCACCGTCGACAACGATTCCTGACGGAACAGCGATTCCTGACGGAACAGCGATTCCTGACTGAACAACGATTCCTGACGGAACAGCGATTCCTGACTGAACAGCGATTCCTGACTGGTATATGAGACGTAATGTCTGCCATCCAGGTCGATCCTTACCTCTGTGTACCCTGGTTACCTCTGTGTACCCTGCTTACCTCTATGTACCCTGGTTACCTCTGTGTACCCTGCTTACCTCTATGTACCCTGGTTACCTCTGTGTACCCTGCTTACCTCTATGTACCCGGGTTACCTCTGTGTACCCTGCTTACCTCTGTGTACCCTGCTTACCTCTATGTACCCTGGTTACCTCTGTGTACCCTGCTTACCTCTATGTACCCTGGTTACCTCTGTGTACCCTGGTTACCTCTGTGTACCCTGGTTACCTCTGTGTACCCTGGTTACCTCTGTGTACCCTGGTTACCTCTGCGTACCCTGGTTACCTCTGTACGCTGGTTACCTCTGTGTACCCTGGTTACCTCTGTGTACCCTGGTTACCTCTGCATACCCTGGTTACCTCTGTGTACGCTGGTTACCTCTGTGTACCCTGCTTACCTCTGTGTACCCTGCTTACCTCTGTGTACCCTGGTTACCTCTGTGTACCCTGCTTACCTCTGTGTACACTGCTTACCTCTGTGTACCCTGCTTACCTCTGTGTACCCTGGTTACCTCTGTGTACATTGGCAGTAGAATGGCCTTACTGAGAAGCTCAGTGACGTTCAACGTGGCACCGTCATAGGATACCACCTTTCCAACAATTAACTTAATCAAATTTCTGCCCTGCTAGAGCTGCCCCTGTCAACTGTAAGTGCTGTTATTGTGAAGTGGAAACGTCTAGGAGCAACAACGGCTCAGTCGCAAAGTGGTAGGCCACACTAGCTAGAAGAAAAATAAATGCACACCTATTTAGGCGAGGTGCTGGCTAGCGGAGTAGAAAACTTAAACTTAAATTAAAGAGAGCCGCACACTCTAGGAGCTCAGATGCAACAATTTTACGTTGGTAATTACATTTTTGCATCTGAGCTCCTAGAGTGTGCGGCTCTCTTTTATTTTCCGGCCACACTAGCTCACAGTACGGCACCGCCGAGTGCTGAAGTGTGTAAAAATCGTCTGTTCTCTGTTGCAACACTCACTTCCGAGTTCCAAACTGCCCCTGGAAGCAACGTCAACACAAGAACTGTTTGTCAGGAGCTTCATGAAATGGGTTTCCGTGGCCGAGCAGCCGCACACAAGCCTAAGATCACCATACGCAATGCCAAGCGTCGGCTGGAGTGGTGTAAAGCTTGGGGAAAGACCTTTCCTGTTTCAGCATGACTATGCTCCTGAGCACAAAGAGAGGTTCATACAAAAATGGTTTGTTGATATCGGTGTGGAAGAACTTGACTGACCTGCACAGAGCCCTGACCTTTAACCTATCGAACACCTTTTGGAATGAATTGGAACGTCGACTGCGAGTCAGGCTTAATCGCCCAAACATCAGTGCTCGACCTCACTAATGCTCTTGTGGCTGAATGGAAGCAAGTCCCCGCAGCAATGTTCCAACATCTAGAGGAAAGCCTTCTCAGAAGAGTGGAGGCTGTTATAGCAGCTATGTTCCAACATCTAGCGGAAAGCCTTCCCAGAAGAGTGGAGGCTGTTATAGCAGCAATGTTCCAACATCTAGTGGAAAGCCTTCCCAGAAGAGTGGAGGCTGTTATAGCAGCAATGTTCCTACATCTAGAGGAAAGCCTTCTCAGAAGAGTGGAGGCTGTTATAGCAGCAATGTTCCAACATCTAGTGGAAAGCCTTCCCAGAAGAGTAGAGGCTGTTATAGCCAAGGGGGGGACCAACTCCATATTAATGCCCATGATTTAGGAATGAGATGTTTCTACATATACATGTACATAGGTCGGATGATTATGTTGACATTTGATTGATGTATTAACCTGTTAGTCATGTTAAGTCATGGTATTTAAGTGTTTAGCTGGTTGAAATGAGATGATAAATAGTACTGGTTGATAACTTTCTTCAAATCCAAAGCCTTTTACACATAATACGTTAACAAATTACATTGAAACAATATTAATTCAACCAGTGGGTAGCCTCAGATATATATATATATATATATATATATGTATATATTACCAATCAAAAGTTTGGACACACCTACTCATTCAAGAATCTAAAATATATTTTGATTTGTTTAACACTTTTTTGGTTACTACATGATTCCATATGTGTTATTTCATAGTTTTGATGTCTTCACTATTACTCTACAATGTAGAAGATCCTAAAAGTAAAGGAAAACCTTTAAATGAGTAGGTGTGTCCCAAACTTTTTGACTGGTACTGTATATAATCTGGGGAGAATCTCATTGGTGCAAAAGTCTGTTCTCCTCTCTTCCTTGACCCGGAAACTGATAAGTGGACTAGGTTCACCTCCTCGATTACCTACTTCTGCAGAGGATGCACCTACGCCAGAGTATACTGCCCGCTAGCGTGGCGGTGTTTAAAAACCTGCCAAAACCCCTTTAAAATAAACTGTTATTTTCCCCAAGGAGAAAAGCACACACAGAAAAGCAGGTCCTTCTATCTATAACATGTCTTGCACAACTAGCTGCATTAGGTTGTATCACTTTATACATGTATTTTGTGATTCCACTATGGAAACATTTGTATGTGGAGAAGGATTTTCAAAGTGAAAACACCCCCGAAGAGAAGTTTTCAAGTGTCTCCTCACTTCCTCCTCTTATTGGTGCCAGTCTCAGTAACTGGCTTCACTACCAGCCTCAGTAACTAGCTTCAATACCAGCCTGAGTAACTGGCTTCACTACCAGCCTCAGTAACTAGCTTCAATACCAGCCTGAGTAACTGGCTTCACTACCAGTCTCAGTAACTGGCTTCACTGCCAGCCTGATTAACTGGCTTCACTACCAGCCTGATTAACTGGCTTCACTACCAGCCTCAGTAACTGGCTTCACTGCCAGCCTGATTAACTAGCTTCACTGCCAGTCTCTGTAACTGGCTTCACTACCAGCCTGATTAACTGGCTTCAATACCAGCCTGATTAACTGGCTTCACTACCAGCCTGATTAACTGGCTTCACTACCAGTCTCAGTAACTAGCTTCACTGCCAGCCTCAGTAACTAGCTTCACTACCAGTCTCAGTAACTGGCTTCACTACCAGTCTCAGTAACTAGCTTCACTACCAGTCTCAGTAACTGGCTTCACTACCAGCCTGATTAACTGGCTTCACTACCAGTCTCAGTAACTGGCTTCACTACCAGTCTCAGTAACTAGCTTCACTACCAGTCTCAGTAACTGGCTTCACTACCAGTCTCAGTAACTGGTTTCACAGCCTCTTCTTCAAGGTGAAATAAAAACAGACCCCAGGCCTGCCAGTCACATTAACTGGCTTCACAGCCTCCTCTTCAAAGTGAAATAAAAACAGACCCCAGGCCTGCCAGTCACATTAACTGAATACAGAATAACATACAGTAACTGACACATAGTGAGTAGTGTGCCTCCTAATGCCTTAATAGCGGAGACCTCTATCTACGCAACAGGACAGTATTTTCCAGTAGGAAGATGACTGGCCCCAGTCTCCTTCCCCTCGCTCCAACAGAAGGGTTGAGTGACGGTTCCAGACAGAACAGCACTGTAGCCCAGCTCAGCTCTGAGCCTCTGCTTGTATTCCTTTCCATGCAGTGGAGGTTTCTGTGCTCTTAACCGTGGACTGGGAAGAGCTCCCTGGGAAGTAGCTTCAGTTTTATTGTTTTATAGTTTTTTTTACAGTACACAGGCTAGCTCCCCACTCCCACTTAGCAGGAAAACTACTGCAATCAAGGCACTTTACATTCAGCCAGGCGATGAAGTGCGAATCGAGTTGAGTGCAGTGCTGAGGTGTTTACTGCATAGAGGCCAGGCTGGGAACGAGGAAGCAGTGTGTTTGATCTCTGTCTGTCTGTCTGCCTGTCTGTCGAGGGGAGTGATACTTCTGAATGATTTATATTTTAGACTTGGCGTTGACTCATCTAATGCATACTGATGTCCTACTTGTCATGTATTTGTGAAGCACTAACACGTGAAAACAATAACTTTTACGTCAGTCCTCCAGAGACAGAGACAAAGGCCAGTCACCGCTAGATCGTCGTCTGTCTACTGTTTATGCCTGTAGCAAGGCGTTAGCGGTACCACCATGATTGTTTGACAAAGACATTAACAACTATGCCACATCTCAACCTTTTGTTTGTATTCGGAAGGTGTATTGTATACCGGAAGGTTGCAAGTTCAAACCCCCCTGAGCTGACAAGGTACAAATCTGTCGTTCTTCCCCTGAACAGGCAGTTAACCCCACTGTTCCTAGGCCGACATTGAAAATAAGAATTTGTTCTTAACTGACTTGCCTAGTTAAATAAAGGTAAAAAAAATGAGAACATAATCCTAATGGAGACTTGATACAGGTGTGAGAGTGCAGATCGAACCTTTCATTGATTTCAGCAGTTGGGACATGACACAGGAAGCTGTTAGTATCACAAAGGCCAGCGTGTGTCAAAGAGGAGAGGCGGTGAGTGTTATGGGAATATGGTATGTATATAAGAAAACGGCACGCGGTCTTGCAACAACACCTCTCTGCTTTCTCACCGTAATGTAGTGGTTCTCAATGTCTCCGGTTTTGGAACTGGGTGGAAACGGCTATTTCCTGTTTAGGGTGGCAGGTAGCATTTAGAGCGTTGGGCGAGTAACCAAAAGGTTTGTTGGGTTCAAATCCTCGGAACCAACGAGATGTAAAAATCTGTCAATGTGCCCTTGAGCAAGGGCTTTTTTTTTTTACGCCCAATTGCTCCAGGGTTGCTGTTGATAATTACTAAACCCTTGTTTTGACTCCACTCTTCGTGGGTGTCTCAGGGAGAGTTCGGAATATGCAAAAAGCACATTTCTAATTCATGCGTGGGGGGAAAAAAAAGGATAAATATAAGCACCAACCAAGTTATTTATTTATTTTATTATTATTACTGTACACATGCAGAAGCAGTTAATGTGGAGGACAGGTGGAACCGGTTTGTGTCTCATTACCCTGGCTGCCTCGGGTGTTTGACGTATCACCTCACGCTCTCTCACCTTGCTCTTCACGTTCATAATTACAAGCTTCACCAGCTCGGGAAAGGTGTCTTGTGACGCTCGAAGGCTGGAATTGGGTCATATCTGTAGGACCAGATGGAGTCTGAAGGGATCGGGATTTATTTAAGCCTACACAGTACAGAAATGATTTAGGGTGGAGGTGCTGAGTTGAAGTGAGTGCAAAGCAAGCCAAATGCAGCTATAAAAATAAAAAAAACATTAAAAGCTAAAGTTGTATTGATTAAATATGCAGATGATGTGCTGGAGAAAATGTGTTGTCATGGGAGAGATATGAGAGAAAGCCAGAGAGGAAAACAAGTCCTTCTTCTGCACTGAGACGAACTAGGGGGAAAAAAATACAAGTATAAATAACATACACTTCTTGATGTGTAATGATGCCTCTGCTATGTGTATTCTGCATGAATGCATTTACATTTCATCCACAGCATCACGAATACAGCAGCTTCCTCCGTGACACATCCTTCCTTTACCAGACCTTCAGATACACACTAGTCGGGAATGAGAGGAGCTGGACAGCTGTCTCGTCTGTGTTGAAAGGACCGCGGTGTTATTTCTCCCCATATATCTGTTCTAGAGTGGAGAATATGTCTGTGACACAGCTAGATGAAGTTGTGATTGTGGCTGAGTGGGAAGGAGAAGGTGAAGCCTCGAGCCTGAGCCAACTGGTTTATCACACGGTCAATAAAGAAGAACACATGACAATGGAGAAAATTCTAAAACTGTCCACAAGATTCCGGAAATACCGGAGGACAAGATTCCAGATAAGTCAAGAATTATTTTTTATTTATTTTCATTTTTACAACACAGAAAAAAACCCCACAGAAAATATCACATTGAACAGGGAAATAGTATTAGAGTCTTCTAAACTTTAAAAACATAAACTGTAATGAATGGTAAGCATTTATGAGTAATCACATGACAACGAGGCTGGTGCTGTCAGTTTCCTGTGTGCGTGTGTCTGTACTCTGATTACAGTCCCCTATGAACTACTGTAAACAACGCTAGTCCAACCGGTTTGATTCCAGGAAATACTTTATCATTTAGATTTTGTTTTGTCTCAATGCTGACATCTACAGGTCATGATTTAACAGTACAGAATGAAGATAAACCACTAGCAGAGCTCCTAAGGCGGAGCGCAACGCTCCAAAAAACGTACTCCCTGCCAAATCGAACACTTCTGGTCTGGTCCAGCAATGGCTGCGACCAACTGCAGCAATACTGTAACGCACCGTGAAAACAGACTGTGTCACAATGCACCGGGTCCTCGGTCTAATCCGCCCTACTCTGTCCAGAGGCAACGCCAATGACTAGTGGGCAGATAAAACAAAAATATGAGCCATACTAGTCTGTACAAGCAGATAGATGAACTCAAAACTCTGTCGGTATTTAAAAGATTGGTCATATAGTACATTAACACCAGTTACAGAAACTATATCCCTAATCCTTCCGCCCAAACACAGTCATAGACGTGTGGGCAGGACACAACACGACTCTACTGTGCCAACCCCATTCAGGAGTCATGTCATGTAGTCATTCTAATAGGAGAAAGTGGATCTGATGGAAACACTGTCCATTGAACCTGTGTTTGCCCACCTCTAGCCGTCCCATCAGTACAAACAGAATCGACATAGAAGAACCTACTCACTGCTTCCCGCCACACTCAGTCCATAGGCAAAACTAGTCATTCCTGGGCAGATAGTAGAATATGGGGCCACTCTGCCTCAGCAGATAGATGATACTCCCCATTGTGGGAACCCTGCCCATTAGTCCTGCATCTTTTCTTATCTCAGAACGAGCTAGAGACTTAAACAACACGTCTAACAGGTAAGAATCGGAAATAAAAGGAGACGGTGAGACGACCAAGACGCCGCTGCACAATACTTATTTTCCACCATAATTTGCAAATAAATTCATTAAAAATCCTACAATGTGATTTTCTGGATTTTTTTCCCTCATTTTGCCTGTCATAGTTGAAGTGTACCTATGATGAAAATTACAGGCCTCTCTCATATTTTTAAGTGGGAGAACTTGCACAATTGGTGGCTGACTAAATACTTTTTTGCCACACTGTATGTCCTTGAGGAAAAAAAACAAGTTTATCTTTTGTAATTTTCATTTTCATTTTCCATTCACAGATTCTTCAACTTCATACTTACTCCCATCTGCAAACATTTGACGTAACCATATCACACTGTAACGGTTTGGATGCAAATGCTCTCACCACATACCTCACATTTTTCCAAGCTTCACTTATTCAGGTAGAGTCTTCTCAAACAACAATAATATTGACAGGCGTTTCTCCTTCCATCCATTTACCATACGGGTCCTTGCTGATGGAAAGAGGTTTTCACTCAAAATCTCACGATACATGGCCCCATTCATTCTTTCCTTAACACGGATCACTCATCCTGGTCCCTTTGCAGAAAAACAGCCCCAAAGCCTGATGTTTCCACCCCCATGCTTCACAGTAGGTATGGTGTTCTTTGGATGCAACTCAGCATTCTTTGTCCTCCAAACACGACGAGTTGAGTGTTTACCAAAAAGTTCTATTTTGGTTTCATCTGACCATATGACATTCTCCCAATCTTCTTCTGGATCATCCAAATGCTCTCTAGCAAACTTCAGACGGGCCTAGACATGTACTGGCTTAAGCAGGGGGACACGTCTGGCACTGCAGGATTTGAGTCCCTGGCAGCGTAGTGTGTTACTGATGGTAGGCTTTGTTACTTTGGTCCCAGCTCTCTGCAGGTCATTCACTAGGTCCCCCTGTGTGGTTCTGGGATTTTTGCTCGCCGTTCTTGCGTGGAGCCCCAGATCGAGGGAGATTATCAGTGGTCTTGTATGTCTTCCATTTCCTAATAATTGCTCCCACAGTTGATTTCTTCAAACCAAGCTGCTTACCTATTGCAGATTCAGTCTTCCCAGCCTGGTGCAGGTCTACAATTTTGTTTAATGTGTCCTTTGACAGCTCTTTGTTCTTGGCCATAGTGGAGTGTGACTGTTTGAGGTTGTGGATAGGTGTCTTTTATACTGACAACAAGTTCAAACAGGTGCCATTAATACAGGTAACGAGTAGAGGACAGAGGAGCCTCTTAAAGAAGAAGTTACAGGTCTGTGAGAGCCAGAAATCTTGCTTGTTTGTAGGTGACCAAATACTTATTTTCCACCATAATTTGCAAATAAATTCATTAAAAGTCCTACAGTGTGATTTTCTGGATTTTTTTTCTCATTTTGCCCATCATAGTTGAAGTGTACCTATGATGAAAATTACAGGCCTCTCTCATCTTTTTAAGTGGGAGAACTTGAACAATTGGTGGCTGACTAAATACTTTTTTGCCCCACTGTATACATGATACTACCCTCCACTCCAATTCAAAACTCCAAACCTACAACCTGATTTTGGACAAAATTACCTGGAAAGATTCCTACTACCAAACATTCTTATTTCCAAGGACTGTATAGCTAATGCGCTGGAAAACCAACGACCAGCATCCAACCTGGAACTGAGTAATGTTTAGTCTGAAGCTACTTTTAAAGCCAAGAAGATGAAATATGTATTTCAATTACATATTTTACTTTATAAGGAATGAATGCTAAATTAAGGCTACCAAGCTTGCTAGCACAGAACCGATCCGGCTGCAACTTTAAATAGCACTGATGTGTGAGGTGTGAAGTGAGAGGTGTCAAAGCTCTTGAGCCCAATAATGGCAGGAGAGTTTCCCAGCCTACCACATCCAAATGGAGAAGCCTTTGAAGCTTCCTCCCTCTGTGGGAGGTCATTACGATACAGTACCCCCTGGATTCTTCTCTATTTTGAACTGATATGCTGCCAGGAGTTTTCAATTGTAAATTACCTCAATAAGAAGCGATATTGTTGCTTTGATCACATCAGCAGATATCCTCCTCAGAATCTCCAAAATACAATAGACACAGGATAACTTTGTTTGGACGTCGTAAAGGACCATTTGCCGAAACTGAAGAGATATAGCTAGCCTTTAGCACATGGAAAAAAAACAGTGGACAGAGACTTGCTAGCTAGCTGGAATTTAGCTACATCAGAAAAAAAATACTCCCAAGTGGGTACTGCCATTGCCTGCTGCACTGCTGCTTGGATTCCACCTGGTGATCTGTTCACACTCTGCCCTGGCCTGTCTCCCCCTGTCCTTGTACAGGTACCCCCTCTCTCCCGGGTTTTCGCTCACTTCCAGCACAAACACACTTAAAGACACACCACAGACTTTAGACTGATCGGAACGTTTGTGAAGCTTATTATGCGAGTTTACTCAAACGCTTTAATTAACTAGCATAGGTCTACTATTTATTTATTTAATCTCTGAACTCATAAGACTGAACTCATAGAGAGCTAGTCTCTCACGTTATTTTGTTGGGGAGGGGGTGACACGTTGAACCAACAATGGCTAGCCCCAAGTCACTATATGTTTTATTGTGCTTTATGCTATTTGCCTCATGGCTCCTGCATGTTTTGTTGACTATGAACTGGCTTGTTTACCCAACCGTGGGACAGACTATGTTTGTTCCCACACTCGGGACTCTGACTCTCTATTGGTTACACAGACTCTTGGCCTCCCATCCTATTCTAACCACCTCTCGCCGGCTTTGTATTCATGTTACCTGATGGAATTGCTGTACAACATGAGCTTGTTGCAATCTGATGAATTTTCAAATGTCATAAAAATACTGCAGAGCTCTCCCTGTCCTCTGCCGTGCCCTGATTGTATTATTGCTGATGATATTGGGAAATGTGCTTGTACACCCTGGCCCACCTACTGTTGCTAGCCTCAATTCTGACGTGTGAGCTGATATCGGCTTCACTGATTTCCGCTCTAGTAAAAGCCTGGGTTTTCTGCACTAGAAGCTTATTACCTAAAATGGATCAATTGAAAGTGTTGGTTCACAGCTCCAATCCAGATGTGTTGGTCATTACTGAGACGTGGTTAAGGAAGAGTGTTTTGAATACTGATGTTAACCTTTCTGGTTATAACCTTTTTCAGCAAGACAGATCTTCCAAAGGTGGGGGAGTGGCAATCTTTACCATGGATCACCTTCAGTGCTCGGTTGTCTCCACCAAGTCTGTCCCCAAACAATTTGATTTGCTGGTTTTAAGCATTGAACTTTCAAATAACTCTTTGTTGACTGTTGCTGGGTGTTATCGTCCACCATCAGCACCGGCCTGTACACTACCTGCCCTAAGCTCTCTCCCGGCCCCTTACACTAAGTCTGAATTCGTCCTGCAATGGGACTCCCTAAATCTTTCTCCGATTTTTACCGATCCCAAAAGGTATGACTCCAAACACCCAGAAAACTATACTCAATGTTTACATTACAAATAATCCTGAAAGGTATCAGTCTGTTTTTTTTCTGTAATGACCTTACTGATCACTGTTTTACAGCCTGTGTTTGTAATGGCTGCTCAGTGAAACGACCTGTCCTGATTTGTCATAGACGGTTGCTAAAAAACTTTAATGAGTAAGCCTTCCTTCAAGAACTGGGCTCTGTAAAGTCTTATAGAATCAGCTTGATCCCCTCTGTTGAAGACACTCTGACCTTTTAAAAAATATTTTCAGTGGTATTGTTAACAAACACACCCCCAAAAATACAATTTAAATTAAACCAGGTTCAGCACCTGGTTCGACTGTGATCTGGCAGAGTTACTCCACCTCAAGAATTCCATTTGGCGAAAGACTCAGCACACACATCCTCAGGCTGACTGGCTCTCGTTCAGGCAAAATAGAAATAAGTGCACTTAGGCTATCGGGAAGGCCAAAGTTAGTTACTTGAAGAAGCTGTTCTCTCCCTGTGGGTCTAACCCCAAGAAGTTCTGGAAAACGGTTAAAGACCTGGAGAATAAACCCTCCTCCTCACAGCTGCCCATGTTCCTTAAAGTTGATGACGTGGTTGTTACTGACAAGAAGCACATGGCTGAGCTCTTTAATCACCACTTCATTAAGTCAGGAGTCCTATTTGACTCAGCCATGCCTCCTTACCCATCCAACATTTCCTCATCTCCCGCCACTTCTAATGCGATTAGCCCCGATGCTCTTCCCTCTTTTTCACCTGCCCCGATACAAATGTTCTCCCTGCAGGCAGTCACTGAGTCTGAGGAGCTCCTTAAACTTGACCTCAAAAAAACATCTCATTCTTTAAGGTTGCTGCCTATCGCCAAGCCTATCTCTGACCTTTTTAACCTGTCTCTCCTCTCTGGGGAGGTTCCCATTGCTTGGAAGGCAGCCACGGTGCATCCTTTATTTAAAGGGGGAGATCAATCTGATCCTAACTGTTATAGGCCTATTTCTATTTTGCCCTGTTTATCAAAAGTGTTGGAAGAACTTGTCAATAATCAACTGACTGGCTTTCTTGATGTCTACTGTATTCTCTCTGGTATGCAATCTGGTTTCCGCTCAGGTTATGGATGTTTCACTGCAACCTTAAAGGCCCTAAATTTGGTTACCTTCTAAGCTATGTTGCGATGCTATTTTTATTGACTTGGTCTAAGCTTTTGATACGGTAGATCATTCCATTCTTGTTGGCGGGCTAAGGAGTATTGGTGTCTCTGAGGGGTCTTTGGCCTAGTTTGCTAGCTAACTCTCTCAAAGAGTGGAGTGTATAAAGTCAGAACATCTGCTGTCTCAGCCACTGCCTGTCACCAAGGGAGTACCCCAAGGCTCAATCCTAGGCCGCACGCTCTTCTCAATTTGCATCAACAACATAGCTTAAGTAGTAGGAAGCTCTCTCTTCCATTTATATGCAGATGATACAGTCTTATACTCAGCTGGCCCCTCCCCGGATTTTTAATTAAACGCTCTACAACAAAGCTTTCTTAGTCTCCAACAAGCTTTCTCTGCCTTAACCTAGTTCTGAACACCTCCAAAACAAAAGTCATGTGGTTTGGTAAGAAAAATGCCCCTCTCCCCACAGGTGTGATTACTACCTCTGAGGGTTTAAAGCTTGAGGTAGTCACCTCACACAAGTAGTTGGGAGTATGGCTAGATGGTACATGGCCCTTCTCTCAGCACATATCAAAGCTGCAGGCTAAAGTTAAATCTAGACTTGGTTTCCTCTATCGTAATCGCTCCTTTTTCACCCCAGCTGCCAAACTAACCTTGATTCAGATTACAATCCTACCCATGCTAGATTACAGAGACAAAATGTATAGATGGGCAGGTAAGGGTGCTCTCGAGAGGCTAGATGTTCTTTACCATTTGGCCATCAGATTTGCCACCAATGCTCCTTATAGGACACATCACTGCACTCTATACTCCTCTGTAAACTGGTAATCTCTGTATACCCGTCACAAGACCCACTGGTTGATGCTTATTTATAAAACTCTAACTATAAACTCTATCTATAAACCCTCTAAGGCCTCACTCCCCCCTATCTGAGATATCTACTGCAGCCCTCATCCTCCACATACAACACCCGTTCTGCCAGTCACATTCTGTGAAAGGTCCCCAAAGCACACACATCCCTGGGTCGCTCCTCTTTTCAGTTCGCTGCAGCTAGCGACTGGAACGAGCTGCAACAAACACATCCCTGGGTCGCTCCTCTTTTCAGTTCGCTGCAAATAGCGACTGGAACGAGCTGCAACAAACACTCAAACTGGACAGTTTGATCTCCATCTCTTCATTCAAAGACTCCATCATGGACACTCTTACTGACAGTTTTATCTCCATCTCTTCATTCAAAGACTCCATCATGGACACTCTTACTGACAGTTTTATCTCCATCTCTTCATTCAAAGACTCAATCATGGACACTCTTACTGACAGTTTTATCTCCATCTCTTCATTCAAAGACTCAATCATGGACACTCTTACTGACAGTTTTATCTCCATCTCTTCATTCAAAGACTCCATCATGGACACTCTTACTGACAGTTTTATCTCCATCTCTTCATTCAAAGACTCCATCATGGCCACTCTTACTGACAGTTTTATCTCCATCTCTTCATTCAAAGACTCCATCATGGACACTCTTACTGACAGTTTGATCTCCATCTCTTCATTCAAAGACTCCATCATGGACACTCTTACTGACAGGTTTTATCTCCATCTCTTCATTCAAAGACTCCATCATGGACACTCTTACTGACAGTTTTATCTCCATCTCTTCATTCAAAGACTCCATCATGGACACTCTTACTGACAGTTTGATCTCCATCTCTTCATTCAAAGACTCAATCATGGACACTCTTACTGACAGTTTGATCTCCATCTCTTCATTCAAAGACTCCATCATGGACACTCTTACTGACAGTTTGATCTCCATCTCTTCATTCAAAGACTCCATCATGGACACTCTTACTGACAGTTGTGGCTGCTTCACGTGATATATTTTGTCTTTACCTTCTTGCCTTTGTGTTGTTGTCTGTGCCCAATAATGTTTGTGCCCTGTTTTGTGCTGCTACCATGTTGTGCTGCTGTTATTTTGTGTTGCTACCATGTTGTTTTAATGTTGTGTTTCTACCATGCTGTGTTGTCATGTTGTGTTTCTACCATGCTGTGTTGTCATGTTGTGTTTCTACCATGCTGTGTTGTCATGTTGTGTTTCTACCATGCTGTGTTGTCATGTTGTGTTTCTACCATGCTGTGTTGTCATGTTGTGTTTCTACCATGTTGTGTTGTCATGTTGTGTTTCTAACATGCTGTGTTGTCATGTTGTGTTTCTACCATGCTGTGTTGTCATGTTGTGTTTCTACCATGCTGTGTTGTCATGTTGTGTTTCTACCATGCTGTGTTGTCATGTTGTGTTTCTACCATGCTGTGTTGTCATGTTGTGTTTCTACCATGCTGTGTTGTCATGTTGTGTTTCTACCATGCTGTGTTGTCATGTTGTGTTTCTACCATGCTGTGTTGTCATGTTGTGTTTCTACCATGCTGTGTTGTCATGTTGTGTTTCTACCATGCTGTGTTGTCATGTTGTGTTTCTACCATGCTGTGTTGTCATGTTGTGTTTCTACCATGCTGTGTTGTCATGTTGTGTTTCTAACATGCTGTGTTGTCATGTTGTGTTTCTACCATGCTGTGTTGTCATGTTGTGTTTCTACCATGCTGTGTTGTCATGTTGTGTTTCTACCATGCTGTGTTGTCATGTTGTGTTTCTACCATGCTGTGTTGTCATGTTGTGTTTCTACCATGCTGTGTTGTCATGTTGTGTTTCTACCATGCTGTGTTGTCATGTTGTGTTTCTACCATGCTGTGTTGTCATGTTGTGTTTCTATCATGCTGTGTTGTCATGTTGTGTTTCTACCATGCTGTGTTGTCATGTTGTGTTTCTACCATGCTGTGTTGTCATGTTGTGTTTCTACCATGCTGTGTTGTCATGTTGTGTTTCTACCATGCTGTGTTGTCATGTTGTGTTTCTACCATGCTGTGTTGTCATGTTGGTGTTGCTACCATGCTGTGTTGTCATGTTGTGTTTCTACCATGCTGTGTTGTCATGTTGTGTTGCTACCATGCTGTGTTGTCATGTTGTGTAGCTACCATGCTGTGTTGTCATGTTGTGTTTCAACCATGCTGTGTTGTTGTCTTAGATGTTTCTCTTGTTGTGATGTGTCCCTCCCTGCAGGAGGCCTTTTGCCTTTTGGTAGGCCGCCATTGTAAATAAAAATGTGTTCTTCACTGACTTGCCTAGTTAAATAAAAATAAATAAAAATACATTTTGTTTGGTGTTTTTGTATTCTTATGATTGGGACCTACTGGCTTATTATGTCTGAGTGAATGGACAGCTTATCCTTTAACATCATGCTGTGTGTCACTGCTGTCTTTTCACTGGCTATATACAGTGGTGTGGTGGTACCAGGAGAAGTGGAACCAGGAGAAGTGGTACCAGGAGAAGTGGTACCAGGACAAGTGGCCCTATGTAGTGGTACCAGGACAAGTGGTCCTATGTAGTGGTACCAGGAGAAGTGGTACCAGGACAAGTGGCCCTATGTAGTGGTACCAGGACAAGTGGTCCTATGTAGTGGTACCAGGAGAAGTGGTACCAGGACAAGTGGCCCTATGTAGTGGTACCAGGAGAAGTGGTACCAGGACAAGTGGCCCTATGTAGTGGTACCAGGACAAGTGGTCCTATGTAGTGGTACCAGGAGAAGTGGTACCAGGACAAGTGGCCCTATGTAGTGGTGCCAGGAGTAGTGGTACCAGGAGAAGTGGGTCCTATGTAGTGGTGTAGTGGTACCAGGAGAAGTGGCCCTATGTAGTGGTACCAGGAGAAGTGGCCCTATGTAGTGGTACCAGGAGAAGTGGTCCTATGTAGTGGTGTAGTAGTACCAGGAGAAGTGGGTCCTATGTAGTGGTACCAGGAGAAGTGGTCCTATGTAGTGGTGTAGTGGTACCAGGAGAAGTGGTCCTATGTAGTGGTACCAGGATAAGTGGGTCCTATGTAGTGGTGTAGTGGTACCAGGAGAAGTGGTCGTATGTAGTGGTGTGGTGGTGTAGAGGTACCAGGAGAAGTGGGTCCTATGTAGTGGTGTAGTGGTACCAGGAGAAGTGGTCGTATGTAGTGGTGTGGTGGTGTAGAGGTACCAGGAGAAGTGGGTCCTATGTAGTGGTGTAGTGGTACCAGGAGAAGTGGGTCCTATGTAGTGGTACCAGGAGAAGTGGCCCTATGTAGTGGTACCAGGAGAAGTGGTCATATGTAGTGGTGTGGTGGTACCAGGAGAAGTGGTCCTATGTAGTGGTGTAGTGGTACCAGGAGAAGTGGGTCCTATGTAGTGGTACCAGGAGAAGTGGCCCTATGTAGTGGTACCAGGAGAAGTGGTCCTATGTAGTGGTGTAGTGGTACCAGGAGAAGTGGCCCTATGTAGTGGTACCAGGAGAAGTGGTCCTATGTAGTGGTGTAGTGGTACCAGGAGAAGTGGCCCTATGTATTGGTACCAGGAGAAGTGGCCCTATGTAGTGGTACCAGGAGAAGTGGTCATATGTAGTGGTGTAGTGATACCAGGAGAAGTGGCCCTATGTAGTGGTGTGGTGGTACCAGGAGAAGTGGCCCTATGTAGTGGTGTGGTGGTACCAGGAGAAGTGGCCCTATGTAGAGGTAACAGGAGAAGTGGTCCTATGTAGTGGTACCAGGAGAAGGGGTCCTATGTAGTGGTACCAGGAGAAGTGGTCCTATGTAGTGGTACCAGGAGAAGTGGCCCTATGTAGTGGTACCAGGAGAAGTGGCCCTATGTAGTGGTACCAGGAGAAGTGAACCTATGTAGTGGTGTAGTGGTACCAGGAGAAGTGGGTCCTATGTAGTTGTACCAGGAGAAGTGGCCCTATGTAGTGGTACCAGGAGAAGTGGCCCTATGTAGTGGTACCAGGAGAAGTGGCCCTATGTAGTGGTACCAGGAGAAGTGAACCTATGTAGTGGTGTAGTGGTACCAGGAGAAGTGGGTCCTATGTAGTGGTACCAGGAGAAGTGGCCCTATGTAGTGGTACCAGGAGAAGTGAACCTATGTAGTGGTGTAGTGGTACCAGGAGAAGTGGTCCTATGTAGAGGTAACAGGAGAAGTGGTCCTATGTAGTGGTACCAGGAGAAGGGGTCCTATGTAGTGGTACCAGGAGAAGGGGTCCTATGTAGTGGTACCAGGAGAAGTGGCCCTATGTAGTGGTACCAGGAGAAGGGGTCCTATGTAGTGGTACCAGGAGAAGTGGTCCTATGTAGTGGTACCAGGAGAAGTGGCCCTATGTAGTGGTACCAGGAGAAGTGGTCCTATGTAGAGGTAACAGGAGAAGTGGTCCTATGTAGTGGTACCAGGAGAAGTGGTCCTATGTAGTGGTACCAGGAGAAGTGGCCCTATGTAGTGGTACCAGGAGAAGTGGCCCTATGTAGTGGTACCAGGAGAAGTGGCCCTATGTAGTGGTACCAGGAGAAGTGGCCCTATGTCGTGGTGTGGTGGTACCAGGAGTAGTGGGTCCTGTGTAGTGGTGTAGTGGTACCAGGACAAGTGGGTCCTGTGTGAAAAGTTCTATGTTTTCCTAGAAATGTACTGTCAAAATCCCACTGTTTAAACAACAACAATGTGATGTTCTAGACTTATGTTATGTTCCACGACAATCATTAAACCACGAGATTAATTTTGAGGTCTGGGGAAAAAAACAAAACAAATATATATATATATATATATATATAATTTTTAGGTTGTAATTGCCCTTTAATTCAAATGAGCAAAACAAATACGCTCCCCATTGATACAAATCAGAATTCTATCATTCTGTCAGGTAGGCGGAATGCAGTCAACATTTAATTAGGAAGGTTATTTGTGAAAGCCATTAGAAATAACCATGTAAACATTGCATGATGACTGAATTGCACATTGTAAATAGCTTACTAAACCTAGTACACAAAAAATGTTTTCAATGCCTGGTTTGCATACCCATTGTTGTCTTATCCTACCTCATTTACACATGCTATTTTTAGACCTTTTCTACTGTATTATTGACTGTATGTTTGTTTGTTTACTCCATGTGTAACTCCGTGTTGTTGTATGTTTTGTTTACTCCATGTGTAACTCTGTGTTGTTGTTTGTATGGTTGTTTACTCCATGTGTAACTCTGTGTTGTTGTTTGTGTCGAACTGTTTTTGCTTCATCTTGGCCAGGTTGCAGTTGTAAATGAGAACTTGTTCTCAACTTGCCGACCTGGTTAAATAAAGGTGAAATAAAATAAATAAATAAAAAAATTGTTAGCATTTAGTGGTAAATATCATCAGTTGAAACGTCTTTCATTCCCTACCGGCTACCGATGTCGTTCTTCTGTGAGCTGCTCCATGCACCGACCAGTTGAAAGAGGAACACTCTTGATGCCTGAAGATGATATTCTGCCCTCATGTGAATATACACTGCTCAAAAAAAATAAAAGGGAACACTAAAATATCACATCCTAGATCTGAATGAATGAAATATTCTTATTAAATACTTTTTTCTTTACATAGTTGAATGTGCTGACAACAAAATCACAAAAAAAATTATCAATGGAAATCAAATTTATCAACCCATGGAGGTCTGGATTTGGAGTCACATTCAAAATTAAAGTGGAAAACCACACTACAGGGTGATCCAACTTTGATGTAATGTCCTTAAAACAAGTCAAAATGAGGCTCAGTAGTGTGTGTGTGGCCTCCACGTGCCTGTATGACCTCCCTACAACGCCTGGGCATGCTCCTGATGAGGTGGCGGAGGTGGTCTCCTGAGGGATCTCCTTCCAGACCTGGACTAAAGCATCCGCCAACTCCTGGACAGTGACTCGGGCGGCCGCAGCGTGCTCTCTGTGCAGCTGCTCCAGACGCTGTTGGTCGCTCCATCCTCTCTAGCAGACAACGCTCTTCCCACCGCGCCTCCAGGATGGCACGCTCCAGCCTCTCTGCTAACACGCCCTCTGTCTTGGCTGTCTGATACTCCCATAGACGTCGCAGCTCCGTCTCCTCCCCCGGGCCAAGGTGGTCCAACAGGAAGGGGAGAGGGAGCGGGGGCCTGGATGGTCTGCCTCTGGGGCCTCTTTGTTGGACTGGCTCAGGGAACTGGGGCTGTGGGGTAGGATGGGAGAGGTGCTGGGGATAGGTTTGCCTCACGAACATCACGACAGAGTAAAGGGTGGAGGTTTGGGATGTCTGAGCCCAAGTACGAGCCACTTGCATTCCTTCCACCAGATCTGCTTTGCATGCCAAGAGAAGAAAAAGAAGAGGACAAGGGAATGGGTTAAAAAGAACAAACATTGACTGCCTAATGTCCTTTCACTGCCAACTAATTACTGTGAAATCATCAGAACACGTACGGTAATGACCTGTGATCTGTGTGATCTGTGTCCTGGAAAATCTGTGTCATTTTTAAGAGGTCTGACTATGGCCATCACACTTAATGTGTGTGTGTGTGTGTGTGTGTGTGTGTGGCTGTGTGTGTGTGTGGCTGTGTGTGTGTGTGGCTGTGTGTGTGTGTGGCTGTGTGTGTGTGTGGCTGTGTGTGTGTGTGTGGCTGTGTGTGTGTGTGTGGCTGTGTGTGTCTGTGTGTGTGGCTGTGTGGCTGTGTGTGTGTGGCTGTGGCTGTGGCTGTGTGTGTGTGTGTGTGGCTGGCTGATGTTAAAGACCTGTGGAATCCTGTTGTTATGTAACTGACAAACTCGTTGTGACAATATATTGTACTCCCAGTCACACAGAAAAATAGATATTATCAAATCTGCTTGGCTTTACTGACTTTTAACATTTACAACATGGCAAAAACACTAAATTACAGTTTAAAAAAAAATAGATTGTGAACAAATTACTTTAATTAAATCGTCAACAAAACATCCTTAGGCCTTTGTGCAACGATGAGATGAGTGTGAGAAAGAGATGCAGAAGGATGGGAAAAGCACGGATAGAACAATGAGCCAGATGTTTCACCAGATCTATAAATCTGATCTAACTCTGACGCACTCGGTTGGCATTTCCACTCACCACCAAATATGGAAGCACAGTGGCCGGCGGTCGGAGAAGATGGAGCAAGATAGATTTTACCCGACATTTTGCACATTTTCTCATCAATGAAACATTTGATCTCAATACAGGTTTTTTGTTCCCAAAACTAACATCTGTTACAAACATAGTAGACTAAGTTCTGTAGACTGTACCCCTTGCCAAAGTTTTAAAAAAAATTGCATTTGTTTCGAAGGAGTGCAAGGCAGTGGCGGTCAGTACCATTTAAGAACGATTATTGTTTTTCATGAGCATGGCCTTATTTCTATTACAGCCTATTGGATGACTGTCATTCATATTCCATTCACCCAGTTCAATGTAACATCAATAGGTTTAGGTTACTGTCATTCATATTCCATTCACCTAGTTCAATGTAACAGTGACAGGTTTAGGTTGCTGTCATTCATATTCCATTCACCCAGCACAATGTAACAGTGACAGGTTTAGGTTGCTGTCATTCATATTCACCCAGTTCAATGTAACAGTGACAGGTTTAGGTTACTGTCATTCATATTCACCCAGTTCAATGTAACAGTGACAGGTTTAGGTTACTGTCATTCATATTCCATTCACCCAGCACAATGTAACAGTGACAGGTTTAGGTTACTGTCATTCATATTCCATTCACCCAGCACAATGTAACAGTGACAGGTTTAGGTTACTGTCATTCATATTCCATTCACCCAGCACAATGTAACAGTGACAGGTTTAGGTTACTGTCATTCATATTCCATTCACCTAGTTCAATGTAACAGTGACAGGTTTAGGTT
>NC_143024.1:92801982-92869482 GCF_057628025.1 Oncorhynchus mykiss
ACTACTACAACTAATATAAACTACTACTACAACTAATATAAACTACTACTACAACTAATATAAACTACTACTACAACTAATATAAACTACTACTACAACTAATATAAAGTACTACTACAACTAATAAAAACTACTACTACAACTAATATAAACTACTACTACAACAAGTATAAACTACAGCTAATAAAAACTACTACTACAACAAGTATAAACTACTACTACAACTACTATAAACTACTACTACAACTAATAAAAACGACTACTACAACTAATATAAACTACTACTACAACTAATATAAACTACTACTACAACAAGTATAAACTACTACTACAACTACTATAAACTACTACTACTACTGTGTATAAAATCGAGCACACAGCCATGCAATCTCCATAGCTAAACATTGGCAGTATAATGATCTTACTAAAGAGCTCAGTGACGTTCAACGTGGCACCTTGATAGGATGCCACCTCTCCGAAAAGTCAGTTCGGCGAATTTCTGTCCTGCTAGAGCTGTCCCGGTCAACTGTAAATTCTGTAATTGTGAAGTGGAAACGTCTAGGAGCAACAACGGCTCCTAGGGGGACCAACTCCATATTAACGCCCATGATTTTGGAATGAGATGTTTGACGAGCAGATGTCCACATACTATTGGTCATGTAGTGTGTGTGTATGTATGTAGACATATATTTAAGAAGTATATATATATATATATATATATATATATATATAGCCTGACCAAATACTACAATAGTTGTAGTATTTGATATATATATATATATATATATATATATCAAATACTGTATAATAACATTTACTCTGAATGTGGTGCAATTTCCTGGACACAAAATAGGATTAATGAATTATTGGTTCATGAGGTCTCCATTTTCAGCAGGTCAACATTTCTCTTTAATTGATTGAATTGAATAGGGATGACAGCGCCCCTCAACGGTACGTGGCCTTCTATGGAAAGAGCAGGCACGTGGCGGAGCTTAGGATAAGAGAGAGAGCCAGTAATTTAACAAATGTTTCAACCATTGGAAGTGTTGGTTTTACAATGAAAAGTTCTTCCACGATTCCATCAAGACCGATTTATGAAATGTATTTTAGGCAACACTTGATATCATCAGGGACAACAATGGAAATAAGTCATTGGATTTATTATGCCGTCCCTGTCCTAACGCTACTGGGTGGTCAGGGTACTTACTTTTTAAACTGGAAATAAAATTAATACAATTGAACACCCTTCTTTGCAGTGACCTCTTCACTGCGGACCCGCCCACTCTGACATCATCAGCTCTATTTTACCTTTGACCCTGCACCTCCAAGGCCATGCGTCGCCTGTCGATGACCTCACTATTTGTCTGCTTCTGGTTGGTGGGGAGGGGTCAGTGTGACGCCAGCTTTCAGGACTCCATGGGAGAGCTGCACACAGAGTTCGCCGTCAGACTCTACCAAACGCTCAAAGAGACGGAGAATAACTCCAACCTGATCGTGTCGCCGCTGAGCGTCTCGCTGTCCTTGGGACTTCTGCAGCTGGGCGCCCGCGGCAACACGCTGGCACAACTGGAGGCGGCGCTGGGATATGACGTCAACGGTAAGACCCTCCGCCACGAGTAGCCTGTGTGATCCAGCATTTACAACCTCTGACCCCTTGGAACACATGTATGCCAGAGTTGGCATGGATTCCAATCCGACCCACTGCCCTTTGGCTCACCCTCCCCATGTTCCCCATCTTTCACAATGTACTATATTTTCAATCAAATAGAACCTATTATAAAAGGAGTGGGACCTCCCCAGAACCCACCACCAAACCCACCACCAAGCAGAGCCCCATATCCAGAGGAGTGCAGTAGGTTACTGGGTGGTCAGGCTACTGGGTGGTCAGGGTACTGGGTGGTCAGGTTACTGGGTGGTCAGACTACTGTGTGGTCAGACTACTGGGTGGTCAGGGTACTGGGTGGTCAGATTACTGGGTGGTCAGGGTACTGGGTGGTCAGATTACTGGGTGGTCAGGGTACTGGGTGGTCAGGTTACTGGGTGGTCAGACTACTGTGTGGTCAGACTACAAGGTGGTCAGACTACTGGGTGGTCAGGGTACTGGGTGGTCAGGGTACTGGGTGGTCAGACCACTGGGTGGTCAGACTACTGGGTGGTCAGGGTACTGGGTGGTCAGATTACTGGGCGGTCAGGGTACTGGGTGGTCAGACTACTGGGTGGTCAGGGTACTGGGTGGTCAGGGTACTGGATGGTCAGGATACTGGGTGGTCAGATTACTGGGTGGTCAGACTACTGGGTGGTCAGGTTACTGGGCGGTCAGGGTACTGGGTGGTCAGGGTACTGGGCGGTCAGGGTGCTGGGTGGTCAGGGTACTGGGTGGTCAGGGTACTGGGTGGTCAGGTTACTGGGTGGTCAGACTACTGGGTGGTCAGGTTACTGGGTGGTCAGACTACTGTGTGGTCAGACTACTGGGTGGTCAGGGTACTGGGTGGTCAGACTACTGGGTGGTCAGGGTACTGGGTGGTCAGATTACTGGGTGGTCAGGGTACTGGGTGGTCAGATTACTGGGTGATCAGGGTACTGGGTGGTCAGGTTACTGGGTGGTCAGACTACTGGGTGGTCAGGGTACTGGGTGGTCAGGGTACTGGGTGGTCAGGTTACTGGGTGGTCAGACTACTGGGTGGTCAGATTACTGGGTGGTCAGGGTACTGGGTGGTCAGATTACTGGGTGGTCAGGGTACTGGGTGGTCAGATTACTGGGTGATCAGGGTACTGGGTGGTCAGGTTACTGGGTGGTCAGACTACTGGGTGGTCAGGGTACTGGGTGGTCAGGGTACTGGGTGGTCAGGTTACTGGGTGGTCAGACTACTGGGTGGTCAGATTACTGGGTGGTCAGGGTACTGGGTGGTCAGATTACTGGGTGGTCAGGGTACTGGGCGGTCAGGGTACTGGGTGGTCAGACTACTGGGTGGTCAGGGTACTGGGTGGTCAGGGTACTGGGTGGTCAGGTTACTGGGTGGTCAGACTACTGTGTGGTCAGACTACTGGGTGGTCAGGGTACTGGGTGGTCAGACTACTGGGTGGTCAGGGTACTGGGTGGTCAGATTACTGGGTGGTCAGGGTACTGGGTGGTCAGGGTACTGGGTGGTCAGGTTACTGGGTGGTCAGACTACTGTGTGGTCAGACTACTGGGTGGTCAGGGTACTGGGTGGTCAGACTACTGGGTGGTCAGGGTACTGGGTGGTCAGATTACTGGGTGGTCAGGGTACTGGGTGGTCAGACTACTGGGTGGTCAGGGTACTGGGTGGTCAGATTACTGGGTGGTCAGGGTACTGGGTGGTCAGATTACTGCGTGGTCAGACTACTGGGTGCTCAGGTTACTGGGTGTGTAGGCTTGTGTTCAAAGCCCATTACCAACACACCTTGTTCAACGAATCATGGTCTTGATGAGAAGTCGATTCTAAAGCAGTTTTAGTGCTGGGGTGGAACGAAACTCTGCATTTGTTTGCATACCCCTATTACTCTCCGGGACCAGTCAGTGGGGATGGGTGCCACAGCTGTTGATTGTTGGTATAACACGCTGTGCTGGTACAAAGACAGAGCACTTTAAGTAACATCTAAGTGTGGGGTTTATTTTGCTCTCTAATATTGTTAGTTCAAGTGTTTCTGGGTGTGTGCATACCATTCCTTTAAACCGGTGCTACGGGGCCCTGTGGGCCGGGTTGGCCCAGGCAAGGTAGAGTAGAGTGGTGTCTGGAGCTGTAATATCTGCCCCTGCTCTATAATCTGATTATTCAGAGGGTAATACTGAGACTCTGGGGTCAAAAGGCCACCGTGTTACACTGCAATAGTGACAGCAGACACTAAACAAGTAGAGTTCACAAGTCATGGGAAGGACTTACTCCAGGCAGGGACATAATAACATGTTCTCTTGATTTATTTAGCATACTTGATTGAACAATATAAAAAAGGTGCAGGTGGCAAGGTGTCAGAGTGAAGAAAATCAAGGGTGTTATACATGTGGTATGGATCTGGTGCCTCAAGTAGGCCGAAATGAACTTACCAATGCAGACCTGGATTAAATGGGCTGGCTGACACCTCGTCTCTTTTTCACTCATTGATTCTAGCGGGAGCCTTTCCACTTGGCCTAGCCACTGATTCCACTTCCTGTCTCTCCAGACATGCAGGTGCAGGACTTCCTGTTGCGGTCGCAGAGGGACGTGGGTAACTCCAGTCAAGGGGTGCGGCTCCAGCAGGCCTGCGCCCTATTCATCCAGACCGGCGTCCAGCTCCTTCCTGTTTTTACCCAGCATGCAGCAGCCCTGAGCAACAGCAGTCTGGTCCGAGCCAACTTCAGTCAGCACAACCAAACCCGCAGCCAGCTGCAACAGTGGGGACGCAACCACGGCACCGGTGAGCCGCTCCAGTCCGGTGGCAGCGGGGAGCTGTTTGGGTCTGGCGAGGCCCAGGGAGAGACCTCGTTGTGGGGTAAGCGGCTGCAGATGGCCCTGGTCAACACTGTAAACTTCCGGGGAGTGTGGCAGAAACAGTTCCTCTTCACTGATACCCAGAACCTTCCCTTCACCCTGTCGGACGGCAGCACCATCAAGGTGCCCATGATGCACCAGGCCACAGAGGTCAACTTTGGTAAGTAGTAGTTTATTTTAAAGGGACCATGCGCTATTAAAAGCACAGTTCAGACAGTGAAATATGCACCAATGTTAATTTTCACCCACAGTCCCTAGTGAGTACAGTACAGCAATAGTTTTCTGTCTGGACTTTTTGTTTTTGTTGCTGTAGTTGAACTTGTCAGTTCATCCCTTACATACTTATCGATTCATTACCTACATACTTATCGGTTCATTACCTACATACTTATCGGTTCAACACTTACATACTTATCAGTTCAACACTTACATACTTATCAGTTCAACACTTACATACTTATCGATTCATTACCTACATACTTATCGATTCATTACCTACATACTTATCGATTCATTACCTACATACTTATCGATTCATTACCTACATACTTATCGATTCATTACCTACATACTTATCGATTCATTACCTACATACTTATCGATTCATTACCTACATACTTATCGGTTCAACACTTACATACTTATCAGTTCAACACTTACATACTTATCAGTTCAACACTTACATACTTATCGATTCATTACCTACATACTTATCGATTCATTACCTACATACTTATCGATTCATTACCTACATACTTATCGGTTCAACACTTACATACTTATCAGTTCAACACTTACATACTTATCAGTTCAACACTTACATACTTATCGGTTCAACACTTACTTGTCAGTTCATCACTTAGATACTTGTTGGTTCATTCACTTAGATACTTGCCAGTTCATCACTTAGATGCTTGTTGGTTCATCACTTAGATACTTGCCAGTTCGTCACTTAGATACTTGTCAGTTCATCACTTAGATACTTGTCAGTTCAACACTTACATACTTATCGGTTCAACACTTACTTGTCAGTTCATCACTTAGATACTTGTTGGTTCATTCACTTAGATACTTGTCAGTTCATCACTTAGATACTTGTCAGTTCATCACTTACATACAGTCAAATCAAATCATCAAGCACAAAACAACACAATACGAGTTTTGATTCATAGTATAGTAGACATTGTAAAGTGTTAATGTTTAGTGCTTCTGCCTGTGCATTACTTTCTCTCTGGTGTTTTTAGGCTGGGTATCTGTAAAAAAAACTAACTGTAAAAAGGGCTTTATAAAATAAATGATTTTATTTAAAACGGTCCCTCCCTTGGTTTCCCTCTATGTGCAGGGCAGTTCCGCACCTTGTCAGACCAGCGTTACACAGTCCTGGAACTGCCATACCTGGGCCGCTCCCTCAGTCTGCTGGTGGCTCTGCCCAGTGACAGGAAGACACCTCTGTCCTCGCTGGAATCCCAGATAACACCCCGCGCTGTGGCCACTTGGGACACTGGCCTCCGCAGAACCAAGATGGATGTCTTCCTCCCCAGGTACACGTTGATCTCAATATGTACTTATCTGAACTTTAGTTATACCAGGGTAGTCGCTACATATATTTCCTAGCACAAAGTGTCCTAATCTTCATGGTGTCTGATCTACTGTAGCATGGCAAAACAGGTGAATGGTAGAGTAACAGACTGGCTTTTACTTACAGGTTTAAAATGCAGAGTATGTTCAACCTGAGGTTGGTTCTGCCGTCAATGGGGGTCAGAGACGCCTTCAACCCAATGGCAGCGGACTTCACCGGCATCTCAGGTACAGTACAATCATTCAACTACCTTATTCTGGGTTTTTATATGAGATCCATTTGGCTGGTCCTAAGATCAGTTTGTGCATTTGCCTACTCCATTGTCAAGCCAATGTTTGTTTTTTTTGCATGATAATTCCCTAAGGAACTGGCTGTTGAGCAGCTAACAGACTGGCACCCAGGCTAGAGAGCCATGTCATCCTCAGGACAGATGACTGTCCAGTACTTACAGCATTGTGTTTGTTATCTCTCCACAGCAGAGGAAGGCCTGTATGTGTCAGATGCCTTTCATGAGGCCAGGATAGAGGTAACAGAGGACGGGACCAAGGCAGCGGCAGTAACCGCTATGGTGCTACTCAAACGATCCCGAGCTCCCGTCTTCAAAGCAGACAGACCTTTCTTCTTCCTCCTGCGACAAGTCAGCACAGGTAGGAGGCCTACCATAGAAAAAATGGACAGATAGCTGACATGATCTGTGTGACCACTGACGTCACAGGAAAAAGAGAGCACTATTTGGGCGTTTTATTGCCGTTACAAAATCACCTTGTTAGTTTGGTCGTCTATTTATCATCTCTTTCTCTCTCTTTCTCTCCAGGATCTGTTCTATTTATGGGGCGTGTGGGGAATCCAGCTGAACAGGCACCCTAAGGACCTCCTCCACCACCCTAGGACCTCCACCACCCTAGGACCCCCTCCACCACCCCAGGACCTCCTCCACCACCCTAGGACCTCCACCACCCTAGGACCCCCTCCACCACCCCCTTACCCCCTCCACCACCCTAGGACCTCCACCACCCTAGGACCCCTTCCACCACCCTAGGACCTCCACCACCCTAGGACCTCCTCCACCACCCTAGGGCCCCCTCCACCACCCTAGGACCCCCTCCACCACCCTAGGACCTCCACCACCACCCTAGGACCTCCACCACCACCCTAGGACCCCCTCCACCACCCTAGGACCTCCTCCACCACCCTAGGACCCCCTCCACCACCCTAGGACCCCCTCCACCACCCTAGGACCTCCTCCACCACCCTAGGACCTCCTCCACCACCCTAGGACCTCCTCCACCACCCTAGGACCTCCACCACCACCCTAGGACCTCGACCACCACCCTAGGACCTCCTCCACCACCCTAGGACCTCCTCCACCACCCTAGGACCTCCTCCACCACCCTAGGACCTCCACCACCACCCTAGAACCCCCTCCACCACCCTAGGACCACCTCCACCACCCTAGGACCTCCTACACCACCCTAGGACCTCCTCTTCACCCTAGGACCTCCTCCACCACCCTAGGACCTACACCACCACCCTAGGACCTCCACCACCCTAGGACCCCCTCCACCACCCTAGGACCCCCTCCACCACCCTAGGACCTCCTCCACCACCCTAGGACCCCCTCCACCACCCTAGGACCTCCTCCACCCTAGGACCTCCCCCACCACCCTAGGACCTCCTCCACCACCCTAGGACCTCCTCCACCACCCTAGGACCTCCTCCACCCTAGGACCTCCTCCACCACCCTAGGACCTCCTCCACCACCCTAGGACCTCTACCACCCTAGGACCCCCTTACCTCCTCAACCACCCTGGGACCCCCTCCACCATACCTTACCTCATATTCAACCTCAAACATTCTAAAGATCTACTTTGACTGTATATAACAATATGAATATGTATATATGAATAGTGTGTAAATAGTATTTGTGTTGTCTCTTGGTGTCTTTGCTATATAAAACTGTTCAATGTAACATCTTCTGTTGTTCTGTTCTATAACTGTTCTGTACTTTGTCATGTATTTGTACATTTTATGTGGACCCCGGGAAGAGTAGCTGCTGCGTGTGCAGTAGCTAATGGGGATCCTAATAAACAAAACTACCCGTATTTATTGGTGACCAACAAGAGGGTCAAGACACTTCAGGAAGAGGAACAATATTTTTGTACATTGTAAATAAAATGTTAATACTTTGTGTTTTGCACCAAAAATGTTTAGGTCCATTTTTTTCATGCAGCTGTATTATAGGCCTTCCACTTCCTGTCTGATGCATGGTGTCACTTCCTGTCTGATGCATGGTGCCACTTCCTGTCTGATGCATGGTGCCACTTCCTGTCTGATGCATGGTGCCACTTCCTGTCTGATGCATGGTGCCACTTCCTGTCTGATGCATGGTGCCACTTCCTGTCTGATGCGTGGTGTCACTTCCTGTCTGATGCATGGTGTCATGGTTTGAATAAAATGTGGTGGTCCCCACATTGCAAAAATACCTCAAAGAGACAGAGAGAGAAAAAAGGAAAGAAGACATTTCAAATGAGAAAAGAAAACAACCTTTCAAAGCACTTAACGGTTACCGACGTGAGTGCTACGGGTTCGTTAGTCATTTAGGCAGGTTACCTTCGTGTTATTGGGCACAGGGACTGATACAGAAATAGTAGACAGACACACAGGATAGAGAGTCTAGTTGAACTAAACAGAGCAGAGGGGTTTTTCGTCGTAATCACGTAGTGGAGTTCAGGAGTCATGTAAAGTGACAGAGGTATAAATTGAAGTTAGTTGAGTACTCAAAACAAGCAGACAGACAGTAATACAAAGAAGGGTTTCGGGACATCCTACAATCTAAGCTAGATGTCCTCAATCTCACCCAAGTTATCATGGAACCTACCCGGTACAACCCTAAATCCGTAAACACATGCACCCTCATAGATATCATCCTTACCAACCTGCCTTCTAAATACACCTCTGCTGTCTTCAACCAGGGTCGCAGCGATCACTGCCTCATTGCCTGCCTCCGTAATGGGTCCGCGGTCAAACGACCACCCCTCATCACTGTCAAACGCTCCCTAAAACACTTCAGCGAGCAGGCCTTTCTAATAGACCTGGCCCGGGTATCCTGGAAGGATATTGACCTCATCCCGTCAGAAAAGGATGCCTGGTAGTTCTAAAAAGTGCTTTCCTCACCATCTTAAAAAGGTAATGATTCCAACAGTTCAACAATGAATTATGCCCTTCGAATTCTTTGCCCATATTATGCAGCCCTGCGTGGCACAGTGTGGAAATCATGAAAAAAAAATTTGTTGGATAGATCAGTATAAAGCAATCCAAATGGAGAATGACCCCATTGAAATCTCTTATGTTTTAACCATCCTAGGGTGATGAACTACTCAAAGCATATTTACAACTTGTATGATTACAAAAAAATATATATAAAAAAATACTGTCAAATGTGAAAAATATTGTGATATGATATTTTGGTCATATCGCCCAGCCCTACATTATATAAATCACTCACTATGTCCTCTCTCTACTTCACAAAAACACATAACACTGAGTTGGCAAATCTAGGGAACCTTTGTCCATTTATATAGGAATGGCAAACTGCAGCCTCTGCTAACACACTGCATAAGCCTATGTAACGGATGTGAAAACGGCTAGCTTAGTTAGCGGTGCGCGCTAAATAGCGTTTCAATCGGTGAAGTCACTTGCTCTGAGACCTTGAAGTAGTTGTTCCCCCCTTTGCTCTGCAAAGGGCCGCGGCTTTTGTGGAGCGATGGGTAACGATGCTTCGAGGGGTGACTGTTGTTGATGTGTGCAGAGGGTCCCTGGTTCGCGCCCCGGGTATGGGCGAGCGGACGGTCTAAAGTCATACTGTTACACCTACACCATGGACAACATGGATACTTGGTGACGTTTACAGCTCTTTCCCCACTGGTGACTGTTGTTGATGTGTGCAGAGGGTCCCTGGTTCGCGCCCCGGGTATGGGCGAGCGGACGGTCTAAAGTTATACTGTTACACCTACACCATGGACAACATGGATACTTGGTGACGTTTACAGCTCTTTCCCCACTGGTGACTGTTCCCATCAACAGATATATTCCTGTCTAACTCTTCATTGAGGCCAGACAGTGATTTTGTTGTTGTTGTTGTTGCTCAGTGATAAATTGGGAGTCTATAAACAGAGTAAAGAAAACAGAGCTGCAAACCCAGATGGACGAGTGAGGGTATCCATGACAACCTGGAGTTTTCCTTCAGAACGGTACTAATGATATCCTATTCAACCACCCCCCCCTGCTGATCTGACTGAATATGAAGTAGCAGCCAGAGACAACCCTGCGGGACGGATTTAGACTTAAACCAATATATTCATTAGAAAACACAAATATTAAAACAGAAGAACTTGGATGCCAGAGAAGATACATATTTACTCAGATCCTCATTGGAATCACTGTAAGTGTCCACAGCATGGAAATGGCTTCAGCTTGACACACTTCTAGACTTCAGCTTGACTGATGTAATCCACTGGCCTGGCAGGGCAGGTGTGGGTGGTGAAGTGTTCCCCTATGGGGTTGGCTCTCCGTCTATGTGCGTTGGCACGTTGCCATGTCTACTAACATGTATAGACAGAGGTCATTAGATCTTAACAAGATGGGTTGCCATTTGTGCTCTCTCTCCCCCTATCTCCTTCCCTCTCCCTTCTCTCCTTCCCTCTCCATCTAGTGAAAATCAGTTCGGGTCCTGGATTACCCCCCAGTTGGTTACCTCCCCTCCATCTCTCTAACACTCAATCTATCCTGGGAAGACTCGCTCAGACACCTGGCAACCTGAAGGGTGTTTCATCCCTGCACACAGTGTCCCCCACCACACCTCATCTCTCTTTCACTCTCCTCTCTCTTTCTGTCCTCTCTCTTTCCTTCCTGTCTTTCCCTCCTGTCTTTCTCTCCTCTCTCTTTCCCTCCTCTCTCTTTCCCTCCTGTCTTTCTCTCCTCTCTTTCCCTCCTCTCTTTCTCTCTTCTCTCTTTCCCTCCTGTCTTTCTCTCCTCTCTCTTTCCCTCCTGTCTTTCTCTCCTCTCTCTTTCCCTCCTCTTTCTCTCCTCTCTCTTTCCCTCCTGTCTTTCTCTCCTCTCTCTTTCCCTCCTCTCTTTCTCTCCTCTCTCTTTCCCTCCTCTCTTTCCCTCCTGTCTTTCTCTCCTCTCTCTTTCCCTCCTCTCTTTCTCTCCTCTCATTCCCTCCCTCTGCATTTGTCCAGCTCCCCCTCAGTGTGCATCTTTTGAGGTGGCTGAGTGCTAACAACGGCTCAACTTCACACAGCCTTGTCACCACCTCTGCTCCCAGGGTTACACACTAGTGTATGATATAAAGGACCAATGAGATAGGATAGGACTGAGTCACGCTAAGAATCTATTCTCTGATTATCCATTAAGTTGTTCCCTCATAGCGTTTACACATTCAGCATCGTTAACAGCTGGTAGTGACTGAGGCTTCGTTCACCCAGGCAGTCCTATTCTTTAAACAAAAATCCCACTAACTGCTCTTTTGACCAATCACATCAGATATTTTTTCAGAGATGATTTGATTGGTCAAAAGACAAATGAGTGTAAACATTTGGGATGCCTGTCTAAAGGAAGCCTAACTGCCATTCCACCTGGTTCTATCCAATCACAAATCAAATCAAAGTGTAATAGTCACATGCGCTGAATATAACAGGTCTGTAGACCTCACAGTGAAATGCTGAATACAACAGGTGTAGTAGACCTTACAGTGAAATGCTTTACTTACAAGCTCTTAACCAACAATGTAGTTTAAAAAACAAAATACAGATAAGAGATAATAGTAACAAGTAATTAAAGAGCAGCAGTGAAAATAACAATAGCAAGACTGTATACAGAAGGGTACCGGTACAGAGTCAATGTGTGGGGGCACTGGTTAGTTGAGGTAGTATGTACATGTAGGTAGAGTTATTAAAGTGATTATGCATAGATGATAACAACAGAGAGTAGCAGTGGTGTAAAGAGGGGGGGGGGCATAATGAAGCATTACTTAAAACAGACTACTCGTTAACAATTAAGATGTAGACTTGTAGGTAACCTTTTTGACATCTCCTACAGTGTTGGTTATAGCCCATATGAAGGTCTCTGTTTCAGTTCATACATTTTGCGTATACAGTAACAATATATAAATAAATGTAGTGAAATGTGTGGTAAATCAGTAGGGTAAATCATATAGAGAGAAATAGTAAAGGTGTCTTTTTGAAGGCAAAGCCTATGGGGAAAATTTCTGACGATTTTGGTGGGTTTTTGGATAAACGCAGAAAATAAGATCTGTGGTAAACACAGGCTAATGAGATCTTATTCACTTTGTTCTATGAAATAGTCAGCTAACATCACTTTTTCTTAATTTTGATGCATTTATATAAACAAAAATGCAGATAAAGCTAATTAAAGGCTTCATAATTCATAGAGGTCAGGTTAACTGACTGATATTATGTCATATACCAAAACGTATAAAATCTCCTAAACCTGTGTTAATCTCAGACCGTCATCCCCAAACCCTATTTACCCCCCCCCCCCCATAGGGAAAACTGAACTAACAACACATTTCTTGATTTTAGAACTACAAGCGGGCGAGTTTAATAGCACAGCGTTTCAAAACGCAGCCACGGGAGGTTAGTGGCACCTTAATTGAGGACACCGGAACCAGTGGAATGGTATCATATACATGGTTTACAAGTGTTTCCGTTTGCTCCGTTCGGGCCTTCTCCCCTCAACAACCTCCTGTGCGAGAGGGCAACGTCGAGAGACTTCCAGGAACACTTGCCAAACAGACCAGGCACCGGGTTTGAGAAGTCAACGAGAGAAGTTAAACATTTTCCCTTGGTTAATAATGTTATTACTACAAACTCTTGAAAGTTACAAATTGACACGTGTTAAAACATTTCGCCTACCTACAGAGGGACAATATCGGTCAGCTAATACAGGACTAATAAAGGCCCAATGCACAACTTTTATAAAGAAAAAAATAATATATATATATTTTTTCTCCAATTTGTCAGGGGTTACTGCAGCACACCTACTTCCAGCGGCTTTAAACTTTCTAAAATGGCTAGTTTCTAGATAATAAATCAATGTTGCTTTTCCTGCCCTGAAGAAGGAAACAATCTACCGCATGTGTCTGAATACAGAACCAGATATCGTGAAACCCAGCTGCCGAACTAACGCGAGATTTCAGATTTCCGACCGTTTGAAAACTTGAGTTGGGTCTTCAACTCTGTTAACTTCTCTGGTGTCTAGCTGTTCACCAGGTTTCGTATAATCGGTGGTCTTTAAGTTTAGGATGGAATTTCAAGGTGGGTAAATAATTCATTTTTTTTCTCTCTCTCAATCTAACAAGCTAAACAGATACAGAAACATAGCTCGTTAGTTATAAGCTAGTTAGCTAACGACGTTAGCATTGTCACATGAGTTAGCCAACTAGTTGGTTTTCTGTACCGCTAACGTTAGTGTCTTATAGAGTAAGTATAATGTTTACTTTTGAGCCTAACATTCAGAGAATGTCAACAAACAAAAGCCATCTCTGGTGGCCAAAGTTAAGTTAGCTAGTGAAGCGAACCAACTAACGTTAGCTAGTTAACACGTTTGACATGGTGACTGGTCAGTTAGCTACATTAGCTAGCTAGTTATTGTTGGAATGTTTTATAGCTAACTGGCAAAGTCAGCTACTAAGGTTGCCAGTTAGTGACTTTGATTATTAGCTAAAAGCAGAGTTTTGAAATCAGCATCTGATCTATTTTGCTAACCGTGTGGAGGAAGGCAAGGCTATAGACTAAGTAAGTAGTTAGCTAATAACAAAAGAGCAATGGCTAGGTACCTGTATGCTAACAACTAGCTAGCTTACTTATTCATTAACTTCTCTATCTAACGTTATCTGCCATCTGTCCCTAGGCACGGAACCAATGACTCTGGGTTCCCCGACATCACCCAAGCCCGGCCCGGGTGCCCAGTTTCTCCCCGGGTTTTTGATGGGGGATCTGCCAGCGCCTATCACACCACAGCCTCGGTCATTTGGAGTCATGGATATGAGGTCACCACTTCAAACAGGTGAGTGGTTTTACTTTTGGGGGTAATTTATCATTCACTACTACAATTAAATAGCTAGCTGACTTTCTAATCTATCATATATAATTATCAACCCCCCCCCCCCTTCATAGCGTGATAGGCCTAACTTAGTAACCAAAAAAGTAGTTGTTTTAAACTATCAGATCTGTTACTTTCACTTTCTGTGTTGTAATATGGCAACATGTAGAGCCACCTAACAGTCTCTCCTCTCAGCAATATTTCCAATTGATTCCTGACTGTTTCTCTAACTCTTTCTCTGTTAGGTGGCTCTCCCCCTCAACCTGTGGTTCCTACACCCAAAGACAAGAGTGGGGCCCCTCCAGTCAGGAGTATCTATGATGACCTCTCCTGTCCTGCTGTCGGGATGTCCCCTATGGGTGCACATAAACAGGTACGTGTTTAACAGAGTAGGTTTCATCCCTCTCCTGACCTGGGCATGAACCCAGGACCTTGTGTACAACAACACTTTACACTCACAGAGCAGGGGTCTAATAGCCTGGTCACTGGTCTGGACACTTTACACTCACAGACAGTGGTCTAATAGCCTGGTCACTGGTCTGGACAGTGAGCAGGAAAGCTGTGGACCCACTGGCCTGGACACTTTACACTCACAGACAGTGGTCTAATAGCCTGGTCACTAGTCTGGACACTTTACACTCACAGAGCAGTGGTCTAATAGCCTGGTCACTAGTCTGGACACTTTACACTCACAGACAGTGGTCTAATAGCCTGGTCACTGGTCTGGACACTTTACACTCACAGACAGTGGTCTAATAGCCTGGTCACTGGTCTGGACACTTTACACTCACAGACAGTGGTCTAATATCCTGGTCACTGGTCTGGACAGTGAGCAGGAAAGCTGTGGACCACTGGTCTGGACAGTGAGCAGGAAAGCTGTGGACCCACTGGTCTGGTAACCCTTCCTTTCGGCTTTGAAGCGGGCACATTGATTGGTTCTCTAACTTTTTTCCCATGGGGGATTGAGGCCGCTCGGTTGTAAAATCAAGGTGGTGGCACTCGGGTGCTGTGTGTTGGTTTTTGAGTAAGTGACACAGAGGTGAACCAATAGTACAGCACCCTTAATTTTCGATCCCATCAAAAAGTCCCTTCAGACTCTGGAGTCACCCCCCCCCCCCCCCCCCCCCCCCCGACTCTTCAGTCCCTCTGGAGTCACCCCCTGACTCTTCAGTCCCTCTGGAGTCACCCCCCCCCCCCCCACTCTTCAGTCCCTCTGGAGTCACCCCCCCCCACTCTTCAGTCCCTCTGGAGTCACCCCCCCCCCCCCCCCCCAACTCTTCAGACTCTGGAGTCCCCCCCCCCCCCAACTCTTCAGACTCTGGAGTCCGTCCGTCCCCCCCCCCCACTCTTCAGTCTCTCTGGAGTCTGTCGCTTTAGCCAGGGAAGTGTTCTAACCAATCGCTAGTGATTCTACACCTGCTACATTAACATCTCACCAGAAGCGTTTGATTTTGAGCAGTGTGTCTGCATCAAGAGGACATGTAATCACCTGGATGTTATCTTCTCTCAGCCATTCTCAATGATGCACACCCCGCTGTCTGGCTATATGGCAGTTACACCAGGAACAGGTGAGATTTTTATTTCTTTACACTTGTTTTGTACCAACTTGTCTTTTAGATTTACTACGAGAGGGAATTCATAGGTACGTCCTAATGTCGTCTTCTGTTCAGCGTCCAGTCTATTTAGTCCTACTACCATCGGGCAGCAGGCGAAGTCAACAATGTCTCCAGCCCAAGTAGACCCTTTCTTCACTCAGGGAGACGCACTGTCTTCTGAAGACCATCTAGATGATACATGGATCACTGTATTTGGGTAAGTTCCTGGTATTGTACCCTCTAATATCTACAGGTGACTGCCTAAAAAAAAAAGGTGTCTTATTAAAAGAGCCAACGCACCGATCCTGCATGTGATCCTCTGTTGCTCATTAAGAAACATGAATATTTCAGTCTTTGGGGGTTTGTTGTTCAATGTTGTAGTTACTGGTGTTTGTCCACCAAGAGACACCGTAGGAACAAAGCCAGTATCACTTCCTCAAAAATAATCCGAATCTAAGATAAGGCTGTACTGATGGGGCAGGTCTGTCCCACTGTCTAGTATTCTGCAGTCGGATTGGATAGCGCACAATCATATAGCTGTGTACCCCGTGTTGGTGAGCATTGAATAAAATGAGCCTATTTACACTTGGTAGTCAATTTGGACGATTATAATACATTTTTTCTGGCTATTATCAATGCCACATAGAAAACAGGCTATCAGAAGTTGTTTATTGCCTTCAATTGCGCTTTAATAGGGACGTTGGGGCCACCACGAGCCAGAACAACTTCAATCCACCTTGGCATAGATTCTACAACTGTCTGGAACTCTATTGGAGGGATGTGACATCATTCTTCCCACGAGAAATGCCATCATTTGGTGTTTTGTTGACGGTGGTGGAAAACGCTGGTCTCAGGAGTCGCTCCACTATCTCCCGTAAAGTGTTCAATTGGGTTGAGATCTGGTGACTGAGACGGCTATGACATATGGTTTACATCATTTTTCATGCTCATCAAATCATTCAGTGACCACTCGTGCCCTGTGGATGGCGGCATTGTCACCCTATGGGAGCATAGCCATGGTAGCCAAAATAATGGCCTGCCCAGCATTTTACACAGGACCCCAAGCATGTATAATCAACTCGGAAATGCCTCCTTTCAATATAGTTTGTATCCCTCATTCACTCGAGTGTTTCCTTTATTTGGGCAGTTTGCCTGTACCTTTTTAACTGTTGAAATAAGGGGTGTGTTCATTTTAGCTCACCTGGTTTCCCAGAGGGCTGTAGTTTTCACTGTAGGACCAATCAAATTTCTCTCCAACGTGCAAACTCCGATTCGCTTGCTGCCCTGGGTGACCTTAAGCAGATGCACCGAAATGTGTCTGATCTGTAGATGACAACGCTGCACCTCTGGAATAGATATCTATTGTTGAGGTGAAAATGAACAACTTCCTGTATGTATAATACTCGTTTTTAAAATTATTATTTGTATTATTTTTAAACAGGTTTCCTCCTGCCTCTGCGTCTTATATTCTATTGCAGTTCGCCCAGTATGGAAACATAACGAAACATGTGGTAAGAATATTTGCATTCTTTGAAAAGGACATTTTAAGTGTGTGTGTGTGTGTGTGTGTTCTGTTTCACCGTTCTGTTCTCTTGTTCTACTAGATGTCCAACACTGGTAACTGGATGCACATTCAATATCAGTCTAGACTCCAAGCAAGAAAAGCTCTAAGTAAAGATGGGAAAATTTTTGGCGAGGCTATAATGATTGGTGTTAAACCATGCATCGATAAGGTAAGTCACTCCTGGGTACATTTTTTAAATTAGGAACACTCATTAGTGAAAATATATATTTTTTTTAAAAAGTCAATTTTTTTTTACAAATGGATAGATGTCTTTTACCACTATGTAAACAACATATCTAATCATTAATTAAGATTTGTGTGTGTCTCTCAGAATGTGATGGAGAGCTCAGACCGAGGCTCTACCTCCTCTGGCTCAGTGTTTACTCCTCCAGTCAGAAATGGAACCCCCAGCCACCATGTCTCTACACCTCGCTCCTCTATGAGGCCCCTCAGTGCAGCCTACAAGGCCTCCAGCAGTGACTACCAGGTAGGATCGGGGGGTTTCGTCATTAAATACTTTTGCCAAACTAACAGAAGTTGTAAGGCCGTCTTAAAGACGAGGACCAAGGCACTCTTCGTCATATAATTAAAATGCCGTTATTGTCACGGCATGTACAAGGAACAAACATTTTTTAAAACTCTGACGTGTTTCGAACGCACCTTAGCGGGCTACAGTAGATGTACCGTGGAGGACTACAGGGCTATGTGTCCGCTAGAGGGCTGTGTGTCCGCTGGGGGGGGGGGCGGCGGCGGCTGTGTGTCCGCTAGAGGGGGGGCTGTGTGTCCGCTAGAGGGGGGGCTGTGTGTCCGCTAGAGGGCATCAAAAGCGACGGCTCTGGATACAAATATTCCCAAACCTCGATGCGTACAATGCACTCTATGCATACTACATTATTTATAGGAGTTAAAAGTAGTGTACGGATTGGTTGCCTTTTTTAAAATGTAACAATACATTTCAGTCCTAATGCCATTGAGTGATCACTGTTTCTACTGTTTCTACGGGCATGGGGACCGACGTGGAATTCACCGACCGTGTCACACGTTTGGTTTCAGGTGGTGGCAGACGAACAGACCCCAAGGAAAGACGACAGTTTGGTTTCTAAAGCGATGGAGTACATGTTTGGTTGGTGAGACGGTCTCCTCCGATTGGCCCGAGCGCTTTTTATATTACTAAAAACTGGTGGGGGGGGGGGGGGGGTGTGTCCTAAATGGTACCCTAATGGCCCAATTGACCCTGTTCTAAAGTAGTGCACTACATAGGGAGTAGGGTACCATTTGGGGATCATTCAGTGTGTCAGTGATTTGGGGGAACCAAGCCAATGTGGATTTCCTCAACCCTGACGACTATACATTATGTGGTGATTTGAGTGGACGGGATTTTGACTAGACGAACACCGGATATTGTATGTTGACATTGATTGAATGAAGTGTTGTTGTTTGTTTTTTTGTGCAGGCGTCACGGTGTTGACCTGACGAACACAAACTACATATTTTCTTATTTGCTACTTGTCCTCTAGAGGATACATTTTTTTTTTAAAGGCTCTTTCATATGAGTTGATGTCGAATGAATCCAACGTAAAATCAAGACATGATTGTTTTTTCTCAGATGTCCCCATTTCCTACGTAGTAGTGTACTACTGTTGACCAGTACCCGTAAGGGTCTGAATGGAATAGGGTGCCATTTTGGATGCCCACACGGCCTGTCTACAGTATCTTAACCAAGTGCTGCTTTGACAGTTGGACGTCAAGGTTGCACATCAGTATCCTCTGTTTGACGGTGCAGGTTTCCTTTTTCCCCCTCTAAATGGTTTGTTAGTAAACAACGATAAATATAACCGGATCAGAGTTAAGAATTGTGATTTTATACGAAATGAATGTTTTGTGTGCTGTCAAACATTTAAGTGTTTAAAAAAAAAATAATGTAAAAAAAAAAAAAAGATTTTCTCACAAAACTGTCGGTGTACCAAGTGTCTCGTCTTATATCTATTTAAAACTATTTGTCTGTTTCGGCTGTCTACTATTTCGGCTGTCTCTTTATAGTATTTCTACGGTCTCCTCTGTCAGCTGTCTCTGCTCTCTACTATGTCTGCTGTTTTTAATGTCTCTTGTCACTTGCTTACTATTTTTGTCAAATAAATGTCACGTGAATACCAGTTGGGTGTTTGGTAGTTTTTTTATATGTCAACGATGAACTATATAGTGTTTGCTTTTACCATGAAGACTTCTGACTCCGTTCCGGTGTTAGGCTGTCTGACATTGTGTAGTTAGTATTCCAGCCAGAGCAGTAAGGAAGAGTGCTTAATATTTGAGAGACCATCTGGTGCCTATTCTAAAGTAGTGTGTTTTAGGGTTCCACTTGTGGCGTGACCATAATATGCACATTTAAAGCCTCCACATGTTTAGGGTATAAGCCCTGTGTCTGTATTTGAAGGTTTAAAGCCTCCACATGTTTAGGGTATAAGCCCTGTGTCTGTATTTGAAGGTTTAAAGCCTCCACATGTTTTAGGGTATAAGCCCTGTGTCTGTATTTGAAGGTTTAAAGCCTCCACATGTTTAGGGTATAAGCCCTGTGTCTGTATTTGAAGGTTATGCAGGTGAGGCTAGAGGCGTGTTGTGTGAGTCTGGAGTAGAGGTTGACCGATTTAATCGGAATGACCGATTTAATAAATTATTTTTGGGCCTATTTTTTTTTCATTTTTATTTTTTTATTAAAAATTATTAATTTATTCCTTTTTAACTAGACAAGTCAGTTAAGAACAAATTCTTATTTTCAATGACGGCCTAGGAACAGTGGGTTAACTGCCTTGTTCAGGGGCAGAATGACAGATTTTCATATTGTCAGCTCGGGGGGCCCAATCTTGCAACCTTACAGTTAACTAGTCCAACGCTCTAACCACCTGCCTCTCATTGCACTCCACGAGGAGCCTGCCTGTTACGCAAATGCAGTAGAAGCCAAGGTAAGTTGCTAGCTAGCATTTAAACTTATCTTATAAAAATCAATCAATCATAATCACTAGTTATAACTACAGGGTTGATGATATTACTAGTTTATCTAGCGTGTCCTGTGCTTAATATAATCGATGCAGCGCAGGGGGATGCACATGTTTTTTTAAGCGCATTTGCGAAAAAAGCACAATCATTGGACGACTGTACCCAACCATGAACACCAATGCCTTTCTTAAAATCAATACACAGAAGTATATATTTTTAAACCTGCATATTTAGCTCAAATATATCCAGGTTAGCAGGCAATATTAATCAGGTGAAATTGTCATTTCTCTTGCGTTCGTTGCACGCAGAGTCAGGGTATATGCAACGGTTTGGGCTGCCTGGCTCATTGCGAAATAATTTGCCAGAATTTTACGTAATTATGACACAACATTGAAGGTTGTGCAATGTAACAATAATATTTAGACTGATGGATGCCACCCGTTAGATAAAATACGGAACGGTTCCGTATTTCACTGAAATAATAAACGTTTTGTTTTCGAAATGATCGTTTCCGGATTTGACCATATTAATGACCAAAGGCTCGTATTTCTGTGTGTTATTATGTTATAATTAAGTCTATGATTTGATAGAGCATTCTGACGAAGCGATGGTAGGCAGCAGCAGGGTCGTAAGCATTCATTCAAACAGCACTTTAATGCGTTTTGCCAGCAGCTCTTCGCAAGCACAGCGCTGTTTATGACTTCAAGCCTATCAGCCTAATGGCTGGTGTAACCGATGTGAAAGGGCTAGCTAGTTAGCTGGGTGTGCGCTAATAGCGTTTCAAACGTCACTCGCTCTGAGACTTGGAGTAGTAGTTCCCCTTGCTCTGCAAGGGCCGTGGCTTTTGTGGAGCGATGGGTAACGCTGCTTCGAGGGTGGCAGATGTCGATGTGTTCATGGTTCGAGCCCAGGTAGGGATGGAAGCTATACTGTTACACTGGCAATACTATAGTGCCTATAAGAACATCCAATTGTCAAAGGTATTTGAAATACAAATGGTATAGAGAGAAATAGTCCTATAAATACTACAACCTAAAACCTCTTACCTGGGAATATTGAAGTCTCACGTTAAAAGGAACCACCAACTTTCATATGTTCTCATGTTCTGAGCAAGGAACTGAAACGTTAGCTTTCTTACATGGCACATATTGCACTTTTACCGTCTTCTCCAACACTTTGTTTTTGCATTATTTAAACCAAATTGAACAAGTTTCATTATTTCTTTGAGGCTAAATAGATTTTTATTTATGTATTATATTAAGTTACCGTAAAATAAGTGTTCATTCAGTATTATTGTAATTGTCATTATTACAAATACATTTTTCAAAAATCGTCCGATTTAATCGGTATCGGCCTTTTTGGTCCGCCAATAATCGGTATCAACGTTGAAAAATCATAATCGGTCGACCTCCAGGATAGAGGCATGTTGTGTGAGTCTAGAGGCGTGTTGTGTGAGTCTCCCTGCTTCAGTCTGAGATGTGTTTGAACAAGTGGTGCTGACATGCGGTTGAAGGTGACACTGATCTGCTGTTCTCCCTCCATCCCTCCTTTCATATCTGCCTCTCTCCCTCCATTCCTCACTCTTGAGACTTTCACCTGCGTCCCTCCCTATGAGGCTAATTCGCCTCCCTCTCCCTCTCTCCCCCCTTCATCACGCTCCCTCACTACTTCTCGAGACTGATTCTCCCTCCCTCTGAGGTTGATTCAGAGAGGCAGGTCCAGTCCAGGTGAGATGTTTTCCGGGATGCAGGGTACCTTGAGGGGGATGATGTAGCGAGAATTAGTCCTGATCAGTTGTCTCATCTTTTTATTCTGCCCTTCCCTCCTGGGGCTGATGCTAGGCTAGATGACGTACAACCTTGAAATAGGTGCTTTCACCTCAACACACAATTGTCCAGTAAAACATTACTTGAAGCCTGAAGGTATGTACTATGATGCATACTGTAGAACGCACTGTCGACCCGAACGTTCTGTTGGCTGACACATGGATGTAAATAGACAGGTCAACCAACACCAAGAACATGTAAACTCAGCAAAAAAAAAAAAAGAAACGTCCTCTCACTCTCAACTGCGTTCATTTTCAGCAAACTTTAACATGTAAATATTTGTATGAACATAACAAGATTCAACAACTGAGACATAAACTGAACAAGTTGCACAGACATGCTGACTAACCGAAATTGAATAATGTGTCCCTGAACAAAGGGGGGGGGGGGGGGGGTCAAAATCAAAAGTAACAGTCAGTATCTGGTGTGGCCACCAGCTGCATTAAGTACTGCAGTGCATGTTCTCCTCATGGACTACACCAGATTTGCCAGTTCTTGCTGTGAGATGTGACCCCACTCTTCCACCAAGGCACCTGCAACTTCCTGGACATTTCTGGGGGGAATGGCCCTAGCCCTCACCCTCCAATACAACAGGTCCCAGACGTGCTCAATGGGATTGAGATCCGGGCTCTTCGCTGGCCATGGCAGAACACTGACATTCCTGTCTTGCAGGAAATCACACACACAAAGAGCAGTATGGCTGGTGGCATTGTCATGCTGGAGGGTCATGTCAGGATGAGCCTGCAGCAAGGGTACCACATGAGGGAGGAGGATGTCTTCCCTGTAACGCACAGCGTTGAGATTGCCTGCAATGACAACAAGCTCAGTCCGATGATCCTGTGACATACAGCCCCAGACCATGACGGACCCTCCACCTCCAAATCGATCCCGCTCCAGAGTACAGGCCTCGGTGTAATGCTCATTCCTTCGACGATAAACGCGAATCTGAACATCACCCCTGGTAAGACCAAACCACGACTCAGTGAAGAGCACTTTTTGCCAGTCCTGTCTGGTCCAGCGACAGTGGATTTGTGCCCATAGGTAACGTTGTTGCTGGTGATGTCTGGTGAGGACCTGCCTTACAACAGGCCTACAAGCCCTCAGTCCAGCCTCTCTCAGCCTATTGTGGACAGTCTGAGTACTGATGGAGGGATTGTGGGTATCCTGGTGTAACTCGGCAGTTGTTGTTGCCATCCTGTACCTGTCCAGCAGGTGTGATGTACCGATCCTGTGCAGGTGTTGTTACACGTGGTCTGCCACTACGAGTACGATCAGCTGTCCGTCCTGTCTCCCTGTAGCGCTGTCTACAGTCTCGCAGTACGGGCATTGCAATTTATTGCCCTGGACACCGCTGCAGTCCTCATGCCTCCTTGCAGCATGCCTAAGGCACGTTCACGCAGATGAGCAGGGACCCTGGGCATCTTTCTTTTGATGTTTTTCAGAGTCAGTAGAAAGGCTTCTTTAGTGTCCTATGTTTTCATAACTGTGACCTTAATTGCCTACCGTCTGTAAGCTGTTAGTGTCTTAACGACAGTTTCCACAGGTGCATGTTCATTAATTGTTTATGGTTCCTTGAACAAGCATGGGAAACAATGTTTCGACCCTTTACAATGAAGATCATTCGTAGAAATCCAAATATCTAAATATCCTGAAAAAGGGACGTTTTTTTCCCCGTTTTTTTCTGAGTTGATAAGATGCTGCTTGCTACCCCAACATGAACATGACCAATCCATGTTGGAAAATTCAAGTGTCCACTAGATGGCAGTATTGCCTTTACTGAGCTGTACCCCACCCCTCCAGGCATTGTTTAACACCATGTAATCTTTAAGTGTCCACTAGATGGCAGTATCTCCCATCACTGAGCATGTGGTCTGTAGCTGGAGCAATTGCCTCTTCCACCTACTGTATTACAATACAACTCAACGAGGTACATTTGTACCTGATGTGGATATGGCCTGTTATTTTATAGCCTACTCTATTTTGTTTCAGTGCACCCTTACTGTAAGGAGACATTGGATTTATAAAGCATCTAGGCTCCAAGACTTCTGTGATTTTAGAATTTAATAAATTCATAGCCGTATATATTGCATCCCAGATGTATTATCAAGTCTTGGCATGCCCTGCCCTGACTGCCCTATGCCCTGCCCTGACTGCCCTATGCCCTGCCCTGACTGCCCTATGCCCTGCCCTGACTGCCCTATGCCCTGCCCAGACTGCCCTATGCCCTGCCCAGACTGCCCTATGCCCTGCCCAGACTGCCCTATGCCCTGCCCTGACTGCTCTGACTGCCCTGACTGCCCTGCCCTGACTGCTCTGACTGCCCTGACTGCCCTGCCCTGACTGCCCTATGCCCTGCCCAGACTGCCCTATGCCCTGCCCAGACTGCCATATGCCCTGCCCTGAATGCCCTGCCCTGACTGCCCTGCCCTGACTGCCATATGCCCTGACTGCCCTGCCCTGACTGCCCTGCCCTGCCTGCTCTGCCCTGACTGCCCTGCCCTGACTGCCCTGCCCTGACCACCGAGGGGGGCTGAAGTCAAGAATTCTACCTTTCATATAAATGAATGTTAAATTACTAATCATTTAGCTTGCATAATTACTCAGGCTATCTATAGCCAAACCCACTGCCAAATCTGTCGAACTTTCAATGTCTCCCAATACATTTCCAAAGGGGGAAATTAAAGCAACTAGGCTTTTGACACGATGACTCTGCAGTTCAATTTAATGTGTTTCCAAGATGTTCTTGCACAAACAAAACAGGAACAACTCACACATAGGGCAGTCTGGGCAGGGCATAGGGCAGTCAGGGCAGGGCATAGGGCAGTCAGGGCAGGGCATAGGGCAGTCAGGGCAGGGCATAGGGCAGGCAGGGCATAGGGCAGTCAGGGCAGGGCATAGGGCAGTCAGGGCAGGGCATAGGGCAGTCTGGGCAGGGCATAGGGCAGTCTGGGCAGGGCATAGGGCAGTCAGGGCAGGGCATAGGGCAGTCAGGGCAGGGCATAGGGCAGGCAGGGCATAGGGCAGTCAGGGCAGGGCATAGGGCAGTCAGGGCAGGGCATAGGGCAGTCTGGGCAGGGCATAGGGCAGGCAGGGCATAGGGCAGTCTGGGCAGGGCATAGGGCAGTCAGGGCAGGGCATAGGGCAGTCAGGGCAGGGCATAGGGCAGGGCATAGGGCAGTCTGGGCAGGGCATAGGGCAGTCTGGGCAGGGCATAGGGCAGTCTGGGCAGGACATAGGGCAGTCAGGGCAGGGCATAGGGCAGTCTGGGCAGGGCATAGGGCAGTCTGGGCAGGGCATAGGGCAGTCTGGGCAGGGCATAGTGCAGTCTGGGCAGGGCATAGGGGCGTAAGATATAGGATATTCATTCTACGCTGATATATCCTACAATGTGTCACCGAAAGCACAATTGCACACACGGCATGCACACACGGCATGTACATAAAGAGAAGACAAAACAAGCGTGGTATAATTTTAGCATCATGACGCGGCAGGGACATCAAGATGTCAGTGTCTGCCGTCCATCTCCTTCCATATGGGACCTAATTGACAGTAAGTGTGCTTTGGGGGGGGGGGGGTATATGAGCTCTAATACGAAACAGGCAGGATGCAAGGTCTTGTTAGGCTAGGACTAATCTTATATGAGAGTGATCACAATTAAATTAAAGGAGGTTTACTCTTGCAATAACATTAGGCCCATATTACGCCGACCACTACTTTTACAGATGTAATGGCATCTGGAAATACATTCATTCAGTGAGGATGAACACTATCGATTGATTGGAGGAATCTGAAGCGAGAACACGACACACACACACACACACACACACACGCAGTGTCGTCAACAACAGAACTCTCAGAGGAAATGCCTCAGCGGCCTGAACTCTGTAATGAGGAAAAGTGAATTAAAGTCTGCCAGAGAGAGAGAGAGAGACAGAGAGAGCTAAAGTACAGTTCCTACACTGCAATGAATTGATCCTTTATTTACCACACAATGGAATAAGGTTTTTGGAGAGAGACGATCAATAGTAATACCTCCCGATCATAATCGTCAAGATTTACTTCTCTGTTGAAATGATTCTCATCAATTCCCTAAAGAGAGAGACAGGCCTGTGAAAGATCAATACAACTACAGAGCTGTGGTTTCTTAGCTTAATTCATTCAGGACTCATATTGCGTGTTGGCCTGCCGTGCCGTGAGGATCATATAATATTACAGAGAAACTTAATTTCTAGTGAATAAAATAAATGATCAAGGTTAGGGTCAGAGCAGTAGTCAGGGTAGAGTTAGTATACTAGCTGAAGGTTAGGGTAGAGTTAGTATACTAGCTGAAGGTTAGGGTCAGAGCAGTAGTCAGGGTAGAGTTAGTATACTAGCTGAAGGTTAGGGTCAGAGCAGTAGTCAGGGTAGAGTTAGTATACTAGCTGAAGGTTAGGGTAGAGTTAGTATACTAGCTGAAGGTTAGGGTTAGAGCAGTGGTCAGGGTAGAGTTAGTATACTAGCTGAAGGTTAGGGTAGAGTTAGTATACTAGCTGAAGGTTAGGGTTAGAGCAGTGGTCAGGGTAGAGTTAGTATACTAGCTGAAGGTCAGGGTAGAGTTAGTATACTAGCTGAAGGTCAGGGTAGAGTTAATATACTAGCTGAAGGTTAGGGTTAGAGCAGAAGTCAGGGTAGAGTTAGTATACTAGCTGAAGGTCAGGGTAGAGTTAGTATACTAGCTGAAGGTCAGGGTAGAGTTAGTATACTAGCTGAAGGTTAGTTAGGGTTAGAGCAGTAGTCAGGGTAGAGTTAGTATACTAGCTGAAGGTTAGGTTTAGAGCAGTAGTCAGGGTAGAGTTAGTATACTAGCTGAAGGTTAGGGTAGAGTTAGTATACTAGCTGAAGGTTAGGCTCAGAACAGTAGTCAGGGTAGAGTTAGTATACTAGCTGAAGGTTAGGGTCAGAGCAGTAGTCAGGGTAGAGTTAGTATACTAGCTGAAGGTAAGGGTTAGAGCAGTAGTCAGGGTAGAGTTAGTATACTAGCTGAAGGTTAGGGTAGAGTTAGTATACTAGCTGAAGGTTAGGGTCAGAGCAGTAGTCGGGGTAGAGTTAGTATACTAGCTGAAGGTAAGGGTAGAGTTAGTATACTAGCTGAAGGTTAGGGTCAGAGCAGTAGTCAGGGTAGAGTTAGTATACTAGCTGAAGGTTAGGGTCAGAGCAGTAGTCAGGGTAGAGTTAGTATACTAGCTGAAGGTAAGGGTTAGAGCAGTAGTCAGGTTAGAGTTAGTATACTAGCTGAAGGTAAGGGTTAGAGCAGTAGTCAGGGTAGAGTTAGTATACTAGCTGAAGGTTAGGGTAGAGTTAGTATACTAGCTGAAGGTTAGGGTCAGAGCAGTAGTCAGGGTAGAGTTAGTATACTAGCTCAAGGTTAGGGTCAGAGCAGTAGTCAGGGTAGAGTTAGTATAATAGCTGAAGGTTAGGGTTAGAGCAGTAGTCAGGGTAGAGTTAGTATACTAGCTGAAGGTCAGGGTAGAGTTAGTATACTAGCTGAAGGTCAGGGTAGAGTTAGTATACTAGCTGAAGGTAAGGGTTAGAGCAGTAGTCAGGGTAGAGTTAGTATACTAGCTGAAGGTTAGGGTCAGAGCAGTAGTCAGGGTAGAGTTAGTATACTAGCTGAAGGTAAGGGTTAGAGCAGTAGTCAGGGTAGAGTTAGTATACTAGCTGAAGGTAAGGGTAGAGTTAGTATACTAGCTGAAGGTAAGGGTTAGAGCAGTAGTCAGGGTAGAGTTAGTATACTAGCTGAAGGTTAGGGTAGAGTTAGTATACTAGCTGAAGGTTAGGGTCAGAGCAGTAGTCAGGGTAGAGTTAGTATACTAGCTGAAGGTTAGGGTAGAGTTAGTATACTAGCTGAAGGTTAGGGTCAGAGCAGTAGTCAGGGTAGAGTTAGTATACTAGCTGAAGGTTAGGGTAGAGTTAGTATACTAGCTGAAGGTTAGGGTAGAGTCAGTATACTAGCTGAAGGTTAGGGTAGAGTTAGTATACTAGCTGAAGGTTAGGGTAGAGTTAGTATACTAGCTGAAGGTTAGGGTCAGAGCAGTAGTCAGGGTAGAGTTAGTATACTAGCTGAAGGTTAGGGTTAGAGCAGTAGTCAGGGTAGAGTTAGTATACTAGCTGAAGGTTAGGGTCAGAGCAGTAGTCAGGGTAGAGTTAGTATACTAGCTGAAGGAAAGGGTAGAGTTAGTATACTAGCTGAAGGTTAGGGTCAGGGTAGAGTTAGTATACTAGCTGAAGGTTAGGGTCAGGGTAGAGTTAGTATACTAGCTGAAGGTTAGGGTAGAGTTAGTATACTAGCTGAAGGTATGGGTAGAGTTAGTATACTAGCTGAAGGTTAGGGTCAGAGCAGTAGTCAGGGTAGAGTTAGTATACTAGCTGAAGGTAAGGGTAGAGTTAGTATACTAGCTGAAGGTTAGGGTTAGAGCAGTAGTCAGGGTAGAGTCAGTATACTAGCTGAAGGTAAGGGTAGAGTTAGTATACTAGCTGAAGGTTAGGGTTAGAGCAGTAGTCAGGTTAGAGTTTGTATGCTAGCTGAAGGTTAGGGTAGAGTTTGTATACTAGCTGAAGGTTAGGGTAGAGTTAGTATACTAGCTGAAGGTTAGGGTTAGAGCAGTAGTCAGGTTAGAGTTTGTATACTAGCTGAAGGTTAGGGTAGAGTTTGTATACTAGCTGAAGGTTAGGGTTAGAGCAGTAGTCAGGGTAGAGTTTGTATACTAGCTGAAGGTTAGGGTCAGAGCAGTAGTCAGGGTAGAGTTAGTATACTAGCTGAAGGTTAGGGTAGAGTTAGTATACTAGCTGAAGGTTAGGGTCAGAACAGTAGTCAGGGTATAGTTTGTATACTAGCTGAAGGTTAGGGTCAGAGCAGTAGTCAGGGTAGAGTTAGTATACTAGCTGAAGGTTAGGGTTAGAGCAGTAGTCAGGGTAGAGTTAGTATACTAGCTGAAGGTTAGGGTCAGAGCAGTAGTCAGGGTAGAGTTAGTATACTAGCTGAAGGTTAGGGTAGAGTTAGTATACTAGCTGAAGGTTAGGGTCAGAGCAGTAGTCAGGGTAGAGTTAGTATACTAGCTGAAGGTTAGGGTAGAGTTAGTATACTAGCTGAAGCTTAGGGTGGAGTTAGTATACTAGCTGAAGGTTAGGTTAGAGTTAGTATACTAGCTGAAGGTTAGGGTAGAGTTAGTATACTAGCTGAAGGTTAGGGTCAGAGCAGTAGTCAGGGTAGAGTTAGTATACTAGCTGAAGGTTAGGGTCAGAGCAGTAGTCAGGGTAGAGTTAGTTTACTAGCTCAAGGTTAGGGTAGAGTCAGTATACTAGCTGAAGGTTAGGGTAGAGTTAGTATACTAGCTGAAGGTTAGGGTAGAGTTAGTATACTAGCTGAAGGTTAGGGTAGAGTCAGTATACTAGCTGAAGGTTAGGGTAGAGTTAGTATACTAGCTGAAGGTTAGGGTAGAGTCAGTATACTAGCTGAAGGTAAGGGTAGAGTTAGTATACTAGCTGAAGGTTAGGGTCAGAGCAGTAGTCAGGGTAGAGTTAGTATACTAGCTCAAGGTTAGGGTAGAGTCAGTATACTAGCTGAAGGTTAGGGTAGAGTTAGTATTCTAGCTGAAGGTTAGGGTAGAGTTAGTATACTAGCTGAAGGTTAGGGTAGAGTCAGTATACTAGCTGAAGGTTAGGGTAGAGTTAGTATACTAGCTGAAGGTTAGGGTAGAGTTAGTATACTAGCTGAAGGTAAGGGTAGAGTTAGTATACTAGCTGAAGGTAAGGGTAGAGTTAGTATACTAGCTGAAGGTTAGGGTAGAGTCAGTATACTAGCTGAAGGTTAGGGTAGAGTCAGTATACTAGCTGAAGGTTAGGGTAGAGTTAGTATACTAGCTGAAGGTTAGGGTAGAGTTAGTATACTAGCTGAAGGTTAGGGTAGAGTCAGTATAATAGCTGAAGGTTAGGGTAGAGTTAGTATACTAGCTGAAGGTTAGGGTAGAGTCAGTATACTAGCTGAAGGTAAGGGTAGAGTTAGTATACTAGCTGAAGGTTGGGGTCAGAGCAGTAGTCAGGGTAGAGTTAGTATACTAGCTCAAGGTTAGGGTAGAGTCAGTATACTAGCTGAAGGTTAGGGTAGAGTTAGTATTCTAGCTGAAGGTTAGGGTAGAGTTAGTATACTAGCTGAAGGTTAGGGTAGAGTCAGTATACTAGCTGAAGGTTAGGGTAGAGTTAGTATACTAGCTGAAGGTTAGGGTAGAGTTAGTATACTAGCTGAAGGTAAGGGTAGAGTTAGTATACTAGCTGAAGGTTAGGGTTAGAGCAGTAGTCAGGGTAGAGTCAGTATACTAGCTGAAGGTAAGGGTAGAGTTAGTATACTAGCTGAAGGTTAGGGTTAGAGCAGTAGTCAGGTTAGAGTTTGTATACTAGCTGAAGGTTAGGGTAGAGTTTGTATACTAGCTGAAGGTTAGGGTAGAGTTAGTATACTTGCTGAAGGTTAGGGTTAGAGCAGTAGTCAGGTTAGAGTTTGTATACTAGCTGAAGGTTAGGGTAGAGTTTGAATACTAGCTGAAGGTTAGGGTAGAGTTAGTATACTAGCTGAAGGTTAGGGTTAGAGCAGTAGTCAGGGTAGAGTTTGTATACTAGCTGAAGGTTAAGGTCAGAGCAGTAGTCAGGGTAGAGTTAGTATACTAGCTGAAGGTTAGGGTAGAGTTAGTATACTAGCTGAAGGTTAGGGTCAGAACAGTAGTCAGGGTAGTGTTTGTATACTAGCTGAAGGTTAGGGTCAGAGCAGTAGTCAGGGTAGAGTTAGTATACTAGCTGAAGGTTAGGGTATAGTTAGTATACTAGCTGAAGGTTAGGGTTAGAGCAGTAGTCAGGGTAGAGTTAGTATACTAGCTGAAGGTTAGGGTCAGAGCAGTAGTCAGGGTAGAGTTAGTATACTAGCTGAAGGTTAGGGTAGAGTTAGTATACTAGCTGAAGGTTAGGGTCAGAGCAGTAGTCAGGGTAGAGTTAGTATACTAGCTGAAGGTTAGGGTAGAGTTAGTATACTAGCTGAAGGTTAGGGTTAGAGCAGTAGTCAGGTTAGAGTTAGTATACTAGCTGAAGGTAAGGGTAGAGTTAGTATACTAGCTGAAGGTTAGGGTAGAGTTAGTATACTAGCTGAAGGTTAGGGTAGAGTTAGTATACTAGCTGAAGGTTAGGGTCAGAGCAGTAGTCAGGGTAGAGTTAGTATACTAGCTGAAGGTTAGGGTCAGAGCAGTAGTCAGGGTAGAGTTAGTATACTAGCTCAAGGTTAGGGTAGAGTCAGTATACTAGCTGAAGGTTAGGGTAGAGTTAGTATACTAGCTGAAGATTAGGGTAGAGTTAGTATACTAGCTGAAGGTTAGGGTAGAGTCAGTATACTAGCTGAAGGTTAGGGTAGAGTTAGTATACTAGCTGAAGGTTAGGGTAGAGTCAGTATACTAGCTGAAGGTTAGGGTAGAGTTAGTATACTAGCTGAAGGTTAGGGTTAGAGCAGTAGTCAGGGTAGAGTTAGTATACTAGCTGAAGGTTAGGGTCAGAGCAGTAGTCAGGGTAGAGTTAGTATACTAGCTGAAGGTTAGGGTAGAGTTAGTATACTAGCTGAAGGTTAGGGTCAGAGCAGTAGTCAGGGTAGAGTTAGTATACTAGCTGAAGGTTAGGGTTAGAGCAGTAGTCAGGTTAGAGTTAGTATACTAGCTGAAGGTAAGGGTAGAGTTAGTATACTAGCTGAAGGTTAGGGTAGAGTTAGTATACTAGCTGAAGGTTAGGGTAGAGTTAGTATACTAGCTGAAGGTTAGGGTCAGAGCAGTAGTCAGGGTAGAGTTAGTATACTAGCTGAAGGTTAGCGTCAGAGCAGTAGTCAGGGTAGAGTTAGTATACTAGCTCAAGGTTAGGGTAGAGTCAGTATACTAGCTGAAGGTTAGGGTAGAGTTAGTATACTAGCTGAAGGTTAGGGTAGAGTTAGTATACTAGCTGAAGGTTAGGGTAGAGTCAGTATACTAGCTGAAGGTTAGGGTAGAGTTAGTATACTAGCTGAAGGTTAGGGTAGAGTCAGTATACTAGCTGAAGGTTAGGGTAGAGTTAGTATACTAGCTGAAGGTTAGGGTAGGGTTAGTATACTATTCCTTACAATTAGTTCTCGTTTTTCTGCTGGTAGGAAGGAGGAGTTGAGCTCCTGGCTGTGAATTGATTATATGTGTGGAGGTGCTTTCACAGATGGCAGATAGAGATAATAAAGAATCCCTCTTTATTTTCCCCAGATCTGTGTCTTTGTTTGTGTGTGTGTGTGGGGAGGGAGGGAAAAAGCAGAGTCCCTTCCTGAAAACAAGGAGAGAGGGAGTTTGTGAAGGCAGGAGGGAAGGATGGAAGGTGGGTGACATTTCAGAGGTGAGAGTGTGTGTGTGTGATTCAATACCTCGCTGCTCTGAGTGATGGGAAGTGATACTGTTAAGAGAGAGAGGAGAGAGAGATGTAGGAGGCCCACACAGCAGGACAGCTCAAGCAACCAGGCACACACGTGCCATACAGCCACTGACGTGAGTTCATCAGCACACCACAGGGCTAATGGTGACTGCTAGTGAACTGGAGCCTGAGAGAGGTAGCAGATTATATTCAGGTGGACAGGTCCCAGAGAGAGATAGCAGATTATGTTCAGGTGGACAGGGCCCAGAGAGGGAGAGGTAGCAGATTATGTTCAGGTGGACAGGTCCCAGAGAGAGGGAGAGGTAGCAGATTATGTTCAGGTAGACAGGGCCCAGAGAGAGGTAGCAGATTATGTGCAGGTAGACAGGGCCCAGGGAGAGGTAGCAGATTATGTTCAGGTAGACAGGGCCCAGGGAGAGGTAGCAGATTATGTTTAGGTGGACAGGAGAGAGAGAGAGGTAGCAGATTATGTTCAGGTAGACAGGGCCCAGAGAGAGGGAGCAGATTATGTTCAGGTAGACAGGAGAGAGAGGTAGCAGATTATGTCAATTAGACAGGAGAGCGAGGTAGCAGATTGTGTTCAGGTAGACAGGAGAGAGAGGTAACAGTTTATGTTCAGGTAGACAGGGGAGAGAGAGAGAGGGAGCAGATTATGTTCAGGTAGACAGGGGAGAGAGAGAGGGAGCAGATTATGTTCAGGTAGACAGGGCCTAGAGAGAGGTAGCAGATTATGTTCAAGTAGACAGGGCCCAAAGAGAGATAGCAGATTATGTTCAAGATGACAGGGCCCAGAGAGAGGTAGCAGATTATGTTCAAGTAGACAGGGCCCAGAGAGAGGTAGCAGATTATGTTCAGGTAGACAGGGCCCAGAGAAAAAGAGTGAGAGCGCCCATTGCCCTTTATGGTTGTGAGATCTGGGGTCTGTAAATGGGACAAACACCAAACCCGCTAATGATCAAAATCCAGAAAAGAGCCGTTAAATTCTACAACCACCTAAAAGGAAGCGATTCCCAAACCTTCCATTACAAAGCCATCACCTACAGAGATATGAACCTGGAGAAGAGTCCCCTTAAGCAAGCTGGTCCTGGGGCTCTGTTCACAAACACAAACACACCCCACAGAGCCCCAGGACAGCAGCACAAGTCGACCCAACCAAATCATGAGAAAACAAAAAGATAATTTCTTGACACATTGGAAAGAATTGACAAAATAAACAGAGCAAACTAGAATGGTGTTTGGCCATAAACTATAAGGGCACAGGGTGAGATCCAGATGCAGACCAGATGCAGACCAGGGAGGTAATATTTATTATAATCCAAGGGGACAGGCAAAAAGATCATAACAAGGTCAGAGTCCAGGAGGTACAGAGTGGCAGGCAGGCTCGAGGTCAGGGCAGGCAGGCGGGTTCAGAGTCAAGACGGGCTAGAGGGTCAAAACCGGGAGGACTAGCAAAAGAGAGATAAGAAAATGCAGGAGCATGAGAAAAACGAGCTGGTTGACTTGACAAGATAAGACAAACTGGCAACAGAGAGACAGGAAACACAGGGATAAATACACTGGTACAGAGAGAAAGGAAACACAGGGATAAATACACTGGTACAGAGAGACAGGAAACGCAGGGATAAATACACTGGCACATAGAGACAGGAAACACAGGGATAAATACACTGGCACAGAGAGACAGGAAACACAGGGATAAATACACTGGTACAGAGAGACAGGAAACACAGGGATAAATACACTGGCACAGAGAGACAGGAAACACAGGGATAAATACACTGGCACAGAGAGACAGGAAACACAGGGATAAATACACTGGCACAGAGAGACAGGAAACACAGGGATAAATACACTGGCACAGAGAGACAGGAAACACAGGGATAAATACACTGGCACAGAGAGACAGGAAACACAGAGATAAATACACTGGCACATAGAGACAGGAAACACAGGGATAAATACACTGGCACAGAGAGACAGGAAACACAGGGATAAATACACTGACACAGAGAGACAGGAAACACAGGGATAAATACACTGGCACAGAGAGACAGGAAACACAGGGATAAATACACTGGCACAGAGAGACAGGAAACACAGGGATAAGTACACTGGCACAGAGAGACAGGAAACAGGGATAAATACACTGGCACATAGAGACAGGAAACACAGGGATAAATACACTGGCATAGAGAGACAAAAAAAAACAGGGATAAATACACTGGCACAGAGAGACAGGAAACACAGGGATAAATACACTGGCACATAGAGACAGGAAACACAGGGATAAATACACTGGCACAGAGAGACAGGAAACAGGGATAAATACACTGGCACATAGAGACAGGAAACACAGGGATAAATACACTGGCATAGAGAGACAAAAAAAAACAGGGATAAATACACTGGCACAGAGAGACAGGAAACACAGGGATAAATACACTGGCACATAGAGACAGGAAACACAGGGATAAATACACTGGCACAGAGAGACAGGAAACACAGGGATAAATTGTTAGGGAAGATTCAGAATTTGTTGGTAACATATGTAAGATGTTTTATATTCATCAAATATGTGTAAGTTAATTCTCATCAGAATGGTATTTTTGTGTAATTCTGTGGTGAGGTTGCAGTTATCTGTTCTATGTCAAAACTAAGTTGCCTGGGCCGCTGAGAGGGGAGAGGTCAAAGTGTCATCATGTGTAAACATATCTTTCACTCTCTACCTTTCCCATAGTGGGGAAAGGAAGGTTGCAGTGTCTGGAATCATTCTATGCTCCCTCTTATGTTGTTTCTATCTTAACCTATAGCCTCACCCTCCTCTCCGTGAGTTTGTCCAGGAGTTTGTATTTAGAGTGGGTTGTATCTAAATGACAATTTGATATATGCCTGTTGTAATGGAGGATTGGTTTATGGTTCACGGGTTTGGGAAAGGAGACAGAGCTGAACGATGAGTTATGTCTATGCTGTCTGACTATGTGTGTCTTTGCTATTAAAGGAACTCAGTTGTATTGTAAGGGGGCTCTCAGAGAATTCATGGTTAGACACTGAATCGATCTGAGAGTCACAGGGTTGTGATAGAGCTCATATAATTAAAGATGGACTTTTGTAACTAACTCTGACTTGTGTGTGTGGTTTGCTCCCATGATTTGGTAAATAGAGGAAATTTCCACGACAAAATACACTGGCACAGAGAGACAGGAAACACAGGGATAAATACACTGGCACAGAGAGACAGGAAACAGGGATAAATACACTGGCACATAGAGACAGGAAACACAGGGATAAATACTCTGGTACAGAGAGACAGGAAACACAGGGATAAATACGCTGGTACAGAGAGACAGGAAACACAGGGATAAATACACTGGCACAGAGAGACAGGAAACAGGGATAAATACACTGGCACATAGAGACAGGAAACACAGGGATAAATACTCTGGTACAGAGAGACAGGAAACACAGGGATAAATACGCTGGTACAGAGAGACAGGAAACACAGGGATAAATACACTGGTACAGAGAGACAGGAAACACAGGGTTAAATACATATAATTTCGGTTTTCTGTGGTGGGTGATTCTGTCACGGCTTTCTTCTATCTCCTCCTCTGACGAAGAGGTGGAACAAGGATCGGACCAAAATGCAGCGTGTAGATTGCGATCCATGTTTAATGAACAAACGTAAACATGAATTAATACAAACACTACAAAACAAAAGAACGTAATAAACGTAACGAAAACCGAAACAGCCTATACTTGTGTAAACTAACAATTTTTTTATTTATTTTATTTCACCTTTATTTAACCAGGTAGGCAAGTTGAGAACAAGTTCTCATTTACAACTGCGACCTGTCCAAGATAAAGCAAAGCAGTTCGACACATACAACGACACAGAGTTACACATGGAGTAAAACAAACATACAGTCAATAATACAGTATAAACAAGTCTATATACGATGTGAGCAAATGAGGTGAGATAAGGGAGGTAAAGGCAAAAAAGGCCATGGTGGCAAAGTAAATACAATATAGCAAGTAAAACACTGGAATGGTAGATTTGCAATGGGAGAATGTGCAAAGTAGAAATTAAAATAATGGGGTGCAAAGGAGCAAAATAAATAAATAAATTAAATACAGTAGGGAAAGAGGTAGTTGTTTGGGCTAAATTATAGGTGGGCTATGTACAGGTGCAGTAATCTGTGAGCTGCTCTGACAGTTGGTGCTTAAAGCTAGTGAGGGAGATAAGTGTTTCCAGTTTCAGAGATTTTTGTAGTTCGTTCCAGTCATTGGCAGCAGAGAACTGGAAGGAGAGGCGGCCAAAGAAAGAATTGGTTTTGGGGGTGACTAGAGAGATATACCTGCTGGAGCGGGTGCTACAGGTGGGAGATGCAATGGTGACCAGCGAGCTGAGATAAGGGGGAACTTTACCTAGCAGGGTCTTGTAGATGACATGGAGCCAGTGGGTTTGGCGATGAGTATGAATCGAGGGCCAGCCAACGAGAGCGTAAAGGTCGCAATGGTGGGTTGTATATGGGGCTTTGGTGACAAAACGGATTGCACTGTGATAGACTGCATCCAATTTGTTGAGTAGGGTATTGGAGGCTATTTTGTAAATGACATCGCCAAAGTCGAGGATTGGTAGGATGGTCAGTTTTACAAGGGTATGTTTGGCAGCATGAGTGAAGGATGCTTTGTTTCGAAATAGGAAGCCAATTCTAGATTTAACTTTAGATTGGAGATGTTTGATATGGGTCTGGAAGGAGAGTTTACAATCTAACCAGACACCTAAGTATTTGTAGTTGTCCACGTATTCTAAGTCAGAGCCGTCCAGAGTAGTAATGTTGGACAGGCGGGTAGGTGCAGGTAGCGATCGGTTGAAGAGCATGCATTTAGTTTTACTTGTATTTAAGAGCAATTGGAGGCCACGGAAGGAGAGTTGTATGGCATTGAAGCTTGCCTGGAGGGTTGTCAACACAGTGTCCAAAGAAGGGCCAGAAGTATACAGAATGGTGTTGTCTGCGTAGAGGTGGATCAGAGACTCACCAGCAGCAAGAGCGACCTCATTGATGTATACAGAGAAGAGAGTCGGTCCAAGAATTGAACCCTGTGGCACCCCCATAGAGACTGCCAGAGGTCCGAACAGCAGACCCTCCGATTTGACACACTGAACTCTATCAGAGAAGTAGTTGGTGAACCAGGCGTGGCAATCATTTGAGAAACCAAGGCTGTCGAGTCTGCCGATGAGGATGTGGTGATTGACAGAGTCGAAAGCCTTGGCCAGATCAATGAATACGGCTGCACAGTAATGTTTCTTATCGATGGCGGTTAAGATATCATTTAGGACCTTGAGCGTGGCTGAGGTGCACCCATGACCAGCTCTGAAACCAGATTGCATAGCAGAGAAGGTATGGTGAGATTCGAAATGGTCGGTAATCTGTTTGTTGATTTGGCTTTCGAAGACCTTAGAAAGGCATGGTAGGATAGATATAGGTCTGTAGCAGTTTGGGTCAAGAGTGTCACCCCCTTTGAAGAGGGGGATGACCGCAGCTGCTTTCCAATCTTTGGGAATCTCAGACGACACGAAAGAGAGGTTGAACAGGCTAGTAATAGGGGTGGCAACAATTTCGGCAGATAATTTTAGAAAGAAAGGGTCCAGATTGTCTAGCCCGGCTGATTTGTAGGGGTCCAGATTTTGCAGCTCATTCAGAACATCAGCTGAGCAGATTTGGGAGAAGGAGAAATGGGGAAGGCTTGGGCGAGTTGTTGTGGGGGGTGCAGTCCTGTTGACCAGGAACAAGGACACTAAGGACAATCACCCACGACAAACTCAAAGAATATGGCTGCCTAAATATGGTTCCCAATCAGAGACAACGATAAACACCTGCCTCTGATTGAGAACCACTTCAGACATCCATAGACTTAACTAGAACACCCCACTAGCTACAATCCCCATACATACACACCACATACAAAAACCCATGCCACACCCTGGCCTGACCAAATAAATAAAGATAAACACAAAATACTTCGACCATGGCGTGACACACAGATTCTCGATTGGATTCAGGTCTGGACTTTGACTTGGCCATTCTAACACCTGGATATGTTTATTTTTGAACCATTCCATTGTAGATTTTGCTTTATGTTTTGGATCATTGTCTTGTTGGAAGACAAATCTCCGTCCCAGTCTCAGGTCTTTTGCAGAATGGTCTTTCTTCCAGAATGGTCCAGTATTTGGCTCCATCCATCTTCCCATCAATTTTAACCATCTTCCCTGTCCCTACTGAAGAAAAGCAGGCCCAAACCATGATGCTGCCACCACCATGTTTGACAGTGGGGATGGTGTGTTCAGCTGTGTTGCTTTAACGCCAAACATAACGTTTTGCATTGTTGCCAAAAAGTTCAATTTTGGTTTCATCTGACCAGAGCACCTTCTTCCACATGTTTGGTGTGTCTCCCAGGTGGCTTGTGGCAAACTTTAAACAACACTTTTTATGGATATCTTTAATAAATGGCTTTCTTCTTGCCACTCTTCCATAAAGGCCAGATTTGTGCAATATACGACTGATCGTTGTCCTATGGACAGAGTCTCCCACCTCAGCTATAGATCTCTGCAGTTCATCCAGAGTGATCATGGGCCTCTTGGCTGCATCTCTGATCAGTCTTCTCCTTGTATGAGCTGAAAGTTTAGAGGGACGGCCAGGTCTTGGTAGATTTGCAGTGGTCTGATACTCCTTCCATTTCAATACTATCGCTTGCACAGTGCTCCTTGGGATGTTTAAAGCTTGGGAAATCTTTTTGTATCCAAATCTGGCTTTAAACAGTATCTCGGACCTGCCTGGTGTGTTCCTTGTTCTTCATGATGCTCTCTGCGCTTTTAACGGACCTCTGAGACAATTACAGTGCAGGTGCATTTATACGGAGACTTGATTACACACAGGTGGATTGTATTTATCATCATTAGTCATTTAGGTCAACATTGGATCATTCAGAGATCCTCACTGAACTTCTGGAGAGAGTTTGCTGCACTGAAAGTAAAGGGGCTGAATAATTTTGCACGCCCAATTTTTCAGTTTTTGATTTGTTAAAAAAGTTTGAAATATCCAATAAATGTCGTTCCACTTCATGATTGTGTCCCACTTGTTGTTGATTCTTCACAAAAAAATACAGTTTTATATCTTTATGTTTGAAGCCTGAAATGTGGCAAAAGGTCGCAAAGTTCAAGGGGGCCGAATACTTTCGCAAGGCACTGTATTTCACTTGCTTAGGCAATGTAAACATATGTTTCCCATGTCAATAAATCCCCTGAGAGAAAGAGAGAGAGAGAGACAGAGACAGGCAGACAGAGAGAGAGACGGAGACAGGCAGACAGAGAGAGAGAGAGAGATGGAGAGAGAGAGAGACAGACAGAGAGAGAGAGCGACAGACAGAGAGAGGGAGAGAGACAGAGAGAGAGACCTTCCATAACAAAGCCATCACCTACAGAGAGATTAACCTGGAGAAGAGTCCCCTAAGCAAGCTGGTCCTGGGGCTCTGTTCACAAACTCAAACACACCCTACAGAGCCCCAGGACAGCAGCACAATTAGACCCAACCAAATCATGAGAAAACAAAAAGATAATTACTTGACACATTGGAAAGAATTAACAAAAAAACAGAGCAAACTAGAATGCTATTTGGCCCTACACAGAGAGTACACAGTGGCAGAATACCTGACCACTGTGACTGACCCAAAATTAAGGAAAGCTTTGACTATGTACAGACTCAGTGAGCATAGCCTTGCTATTGAAAAAGGCCACCGTAGGCAGACATGGCTCTCAAGAGAAGACAGGCTATGTGCTCACTGCCCACAAAATGAGGTGGAAACTGAGCTGCACTTCCTAACCTCCTGCCCAAATGTATGACCATATTAGAGAGACATATTTCCCTCAGATTACACAGATCCACAAAGAATTCGAAAACAAATCCAATTTTGATAAACTCCCATATCTACTGGGTGAAATTCCACAGTGTGCCATCACAGCAGCAAGATTTGTGACCTGTTGCTACGAGAAAAGGGCAACCAGTGAAGAACAAACACCATTGTAAATACAACCAATATTTATGCTTATTTATTTTATCTTGTGTCCTTTAACCATTTGTACATTGTTAAAACACTGTATATATATAATATGACATTTGTAATGTCTTTATTGTTTTGAAACTTCTGTATGTGTAATGTTTACTGTTAATTTTTATTGTTTATTTCACTTTATATATTCACTTTATATATTATCTACCTCACTTGCTTTGGCAATGTTAACACATGTTTCCCATGCCAATAAAGCCCTTGAATTGAATTGAGAGAGAGACAGAGAGAGAGAGAGCTGAAAGAGAGAGCTGGGAGAGAGAGAGAGAGAGAAATGCCAGAACCGGACAAGAACCTGACACCCTCAGCACACAGGGGGACAAACACCTGCCTGCAGGTGACAGCATTCCCTCCCACATATGCCCCCCTAGGCACAACTATGACAACATAACCAACAAAAACGGGTCACAACTCCTGCAGCTCTGTCAGGAGTAAATGTCAGTTGGCTTTTCATAGCCGATCATTAAGAGTATCTCTACCGCTCCTGCTGTCTCTAGAGAGTTGAAAACAGCAGGTCTGGGACAGGTAGCACGTCCGGTGAACAGGTCAGGATTCCATAGCCGCAGGCAGAACAGTTGAAAGTGGAGCAGCAGCATGACCAGGTGGACTAGGGACAGCAAGGAGTCATCAGGCCAGGTAGTCCTGAGGCACGGTCCTATGGCTCAGGTCCTCCGAGAGAGAGAAAGAAAGAAAGAGAGAAAGAGTGAATTAGAGAGTGCATACTTAAATGCACACAAGACACCCGATAAGACAGGAGAAATACTCCAGATATAACAGACTGACCCGACACATAAACTATTGCAGCATAAATACTGGAGGCTGAGACAGGAGGGGTCAGGAGACACTCTGGCCTCGTCCAACGATACCCCCGGAGAGGGCCAAATAGGAAGGATATAACCCCACCCACTTTTCCAAAGCACAGGCCCCACACCACTAGAGGGATATCTTCAACCACCAACTTGAGCCACCATCCTGAGACAAGGCCGAGTATAGCCCACAAAGATTTACCCCACGGCACAACCCAAGGGGGGGCGCCAACCCGGGTGGGAAGATCACATCAGTGACTCAACCCACTCAAAAAGCCCTGCCTCCAGCTGTTTGCTTAGAAATTCTAGGGACAATAAGGAGGCCTGCATGTTGTTACCGTAGCATACGTGTAGGTATGTACGGCAGGACCAAATCAGAGAGATAGGTAGGAGCAAGCCCATGTAATGCTTTGTAGGTTAGCAGTAAAACCTTGCTTTAACAGGAAGACAGTGCCCTTGCCTTAACAGGAATCCAGTGTATAGAGGCTAGATCTGGAGTAATATGATTACATTTTGGGGTTCTAGTCAATATTCTAGCAGCCGTGTTTAGCACTAACTGAAGTTTATTTAGTGCTTTATCCGGGTAGCCGGAAAGTAGAGCATTGCAATAGTCTAACCTAGAAGTGACAAAAGTATGGATACATTTTTCTGCATTATTTTTGTACAGAAATATTCAGATTTTTGCAATGTTACGTAGATGGAAAAAAGCTGTCCTTGAAACAGTCTTGATATGTTCGTGAAAAGAGAGATCAGGGTCCAGAATAAGGCCGAGGATCTTCACAGTTTTATTTGCGACAACTGTACAACTATTAATATTAATTGTCAGATCCAACAGAAGATCTCTTTGTTTCTTGGGACCAAGAACTAGCATCTCTGTTTTGTCCGAGTTTAAAAGTAAAACATTTGCCGCCATCCACTTCCTTATGTCTGAAACACAGGCTTCCAGCGAGGGAAATTTTGGGGCTTCACCATGTTTCATCAAAATGTACAGCTGTGTGTCATCCGCATAGCAGTGAAAGTTAACATTATGTTTCCGAATGACATCACCAAGAGGTAAAATATATAGTGAAAACAATAGGGGTCCTAAAACGGAGCCTTGAGGAACACTGAAATGGACAGTTGATTTGTCAGAGGACAAACCATCCACAGAGACAAACTGATATCTTTCCGACAGATAAGATCTAAACCAGGCGAGAACTTGTCCGTGTAGACCAATTTGGGTTTCCAATCTCTCCAAAAGAATGTGGTGATTGATGGTATCAAAAACAGCACTAAGCTCTAGGAGCACGAGGACAGATGCAGAGCCTCGGTCTGACGCCATTAAAAGGTAATTTACCACCTACACAAGTGCAGTCTCAGTGCTATGACGGGGTCTAAAACCAGACTGAAGTGTTTCATATACATTGTTTGTCTTCAGGAAGGTAGTGAGTTGCTACGCATGTTACGGTGAGTGAATGAGGACCCAAAAGCGAATTAACATAAACAGAGCTTCTTTAATAACCAAACATAGGTAGGCTCAGATAGACCGGCAGATTCCGACAGGACAGGACAAGGTTACAGCAAACATGACGATAGTCTGGTTCAGGCATGAAACACAACAAACAAGAATCCGACAAAGACAGGAGCAGAAACAGAGAGAGATATAGGGACCTAATCAGAGGGAAAAAGGGAACAGGTGGGAAAAGGGGTGGATGAGGTAGTCAGAGAAGACAAGGAACAGCTGGGGGAAAGAGGGACAGAAACGGTAACCTAGTACGACCAGCAGAGGGAGACAGGGTGAAAGGAAAGGACAGAAAGACACAACATGACAATACATGACAGTACCCCCCCACTCACCGAGCGCCTCCTGGCGCACTCGAGGAGGAAACCTGGCGGCAACGGAGGAAATCCTCGATCAGCGCACGGTCCAGCACGTCCCGAGAGGGAACCCAACTCCTCTCCTCAGGACCGTACCCCTCCCAATCTACGAGGTACTGGTGACCACGGCCCCGAGGACGCATGTCCAAAATCCTACGGACCCTGTAGATGGGTGCGCCCTCGACAAGGATGGGGGGGGGGGGGGAAGACGAGCGGGGGCGCGAAGAACGGGCTTGATACAGGAGACATGGAAGACCGGGTGGACGCGACGAAGGTATCGCGGAAGAAGAAGTCGAACTGCGACAGGATTAATGACCCGAGAAATACGGAACGGACCAATGAACCGCGGGGTCAACTTGCGAGAAGCCGTCTTAAGGGGAAGGTTCTGAGTGGAGAGCCAAACTCTCTGACCGCGACAATATCTAGGACTCTTAGTTCTACGCTTATTAGCAGCCCTCACAGTCTGCGTCCTATAACGGCAAAGTGCAGACCTGACCCTCTTCCAGGTGCGCTCGCAACGTTGGACAAAAGCCTGAGCGGAGGGGACGCTGGACTCGGCGAACTGAGATGAGAACAGCGGAGGCTGGTACCCGAGGCTACTCTGAAAAGGAGATAGCCCGGTCGCAGACGAAGGAAGCGAGTTGTGGGCGTATTCTGCCCAGGGGAGCTGTTCTGACCAAGACGCAGGGTTGCGAAAAGAGAGACTGCGTAAGATGCGACCAATAGTCTGATTGGCCCGTTCTGCTTGACCGTTAGACTGGGGGTGAAAGCCGGAAGAGAGACTGACGGAAGCCCCAATCAAACGGCAAAACTCCCTCCAAAATTGAGACGTGAATTGCGGACCTCTGTCCGAAACGACGTCTGACGGAAGGCCATGAATTCTGAAAACATTCTCGATGATGATTTGTGCCGTCTCTTTAGCAGAAGGAAGCTTAGCAAGGGGAATGAAATGAGCCGCCTTAGAGAACCTATCGACAACCGTAAGAATAACAGTCTTCCCCGCTGACGAAGGCAGTCCGGTGACAAAATCTAAGGCGATGTGAGACCACGGTCGAGAGGGAATGGGAAGCGGCCTGAGACGGCCGGCAGGAGGGGAGTTACCGGACTTAGTCTGCGCGCAGACCGAACAAGCAGCCACGAAACGACGCGTGTCATGCTCCCGGGTGGGCCACCAAAAACGCTGGCGAATGGAAGCAAGCGTACCCCGAACGCCAGGGTGGCCGGCTAACTTGGCAGAGTGAGCCCACTGAAGAACGGCCAGACGAGTAGGAACGGGAACGAAAAGAAGGTTCCTAGGACAAGCGCGCGGTGACGGAGTGTGAGTGAGCGCTTGCTTTACCTGCCTCTCAATTCCCCAGACAGTCAACCCGACAACACGCCCCTCAGGGAGAATCCCCTCGGGGTCAGTGGAGGCTACTGAAGAACTGAAGAGACGAGATAAAGCATCAGGCTTGGTGTTCTTAGAGCCCGGACGATAAGAAATCACGAACTCGAAACGAGCGAAAAACAGCGCCCAACGCGCCTGACGCGCATTAAGTCGTTTGGCAGAACGGATGTACTCAAGGTTCCTATGGTCAGTCCAAACGACAAAAGGAACGGTCGCCCCCTCCAACCACTGTCGCCATTCGCCTAGGGCTAACCGGATGGCGAGCAGTTCGCGGTTTCCCACATCATAGTTACGTTCCGACGGTGACAGGCGATGAGAAAAATACGCGCATGGGTGGACCTTGTCGTCAGAGAGGGAGCGCTGAGAAAGAATGGCTCCCACGCCCACCTCTGACGCGTCAACCTCGACAACGAACTGTCTAGAGACGTCAGGTGTAACAAGGATAGGAGCGGATGTAAAACGATTCTTGAGGAGATCAAAAGCTCCCTGGGCGGAAACGGACCACTTAAAGCACGTCTTGACAGAAGTAAGGGCTGTGAGAGGAGCTGCCACCTGACCGAAATTACGGATGAAACGACGATAGAAGTTCGCGAAGCCGAGAAAGCGCTGCAGCTCGACGCGTGACTTAGGGGCGGGCCAATCAATGACAGCTTGGACCTTAGCGGGATCCATCTTAATGCCTTCAGCGGAAATAACAGAACCGAGAAATGTGACGGAGGAGGCATGAAAAGTGCACTTCTCAGCCTTCACAAAAAGACAATTCTCTAAAAGGCGCTGGAGGACACGTCGAACGTGCTGAACATGAATCTGGAGTGACGGTGAAAAAAATCAGGATATCGTCAAGGTAAACGAAAACAAAGATGTTCAGCATGTCTCTCAGGACATCATTGACTAATGCCTGAAAGACAGCTGGAGCGTTAGCGAGGCCGAAAGGAAGAACCCGGTATTCAAAGTGCCCTAACGGAGTGTTAAACGCCGTCTTCCACTCGTCCCCCTCCCTGATGCGCACGAGATGGTAAGCGTTACGAAGGTCCAACTTAGTGAAAAACCTGGCTCCCTGCAGGATCTCGAAGGCTGAAGACATAAGAGGAAGCGGATAACGATTCTTCACTGTTATGTCATTCAGCCCTCGATAATCTATGCAGGGACGCAGAGACCCGTCCTTCTTCTTGACAAAAAAAACCCCCGCTCCGGCGGGAGAGGAGGAGGGGACTATGGTACCGGCGTCAAGAGCTACAGACAAATAATCCTCGAGAGCCTTACGTTCGGGAGCCGACAGAGAGTATAGTCTACCCCGGGGGGGAGTGGTTCCCGGAAGGAGATCAATACTACAATCATACGACCGGTGTGGAGGAAGAGAGGTGGCCCTGGACCGACTGAACACCGTGCGCAGATCGTGATATTCCTCCGGCACCCCTGTCAAATCACCAGGCTCCTCCTGTGAAGAAGAGACAGAGGAAACAGGAGGGATAGCAGACATTAAACATTTCACATGACAAGAGACGTTCCAGGAGAGGATAGAATTACTAGACCAATTAATGGAAGGATTATGACAAACTAGCCAGGGATGGCCCAAAACAACAGGTGTAAAAGGTGAACGAAAAATTAAAAAAGAAATGGTTTCGCTATGATTACCAGAAACAGTGAGGGTTAAAGGTAGCGTCTCACGCTGAATCCTGGGGAGAGGACTACCATCCAGGGCGAACAAGGCCGTGGACTCCCTTAACTGTCTGAGAGGAATGTCATGTTCCCGAGCCCAGGTCTCGTCCATAAAACAGCCCTCCGCCCCAGAGTCTATTAAGGCACTGCAGGAAGCTGACGAACCGGTCCAGCGTAGATGGACCGACAAGGTAGTGCAGGATCTTGAAGGAGAGACAGGAGTAGTAGCGCTCACCAGTAGCCCTCCGCTTACTGATGAGCTCTGGCTTTTACTGGACATGAAGTGACAAAATGACCAGCAGAACCGCAATAGAGACAGAGGCGGTTGGTGATTCTCCGTTCCCTCTCCTTAGTCGAGATGCGGATACCTCCCAGCTGCATAGGCTCAGCTCCCGAGCCGGCAGAGGAAGATGGTAGTGATGCGGAGAGGGGGGCAACGGAGAACGCGAGTTCCTTTCCACGAGCTCGGTGACGAAGATCAACCCGTCGCTCAATGCGAATAGCGAGTTCAATCAAGGAATCCACGCTGGAAGGAACCTCCCGGGAGAGAATCTCATCCTTTACCTCTGCGCGGAGACCCTCCAGAAGACGAGCGAGCAAAGCCGGCTCGTTCCAGCCACTGGAGGCAGCAAGAGTGCGAAACTCAATAGAGTAGTCAGTTATGGATCGATTGCCTTGACATAGGGAAGACAGGGCCCTGGAAGCCTCCTCCCCAAAAACAGATCGATCAAAAACCCGTATCATCTCCTCCTTAAAGTCCTGATACTGGTTAGTACACTCAGCCCTTGCCTCCCAGATTGCCGTGCCCCACTCACGAGCCCGTCCAGTAAGGAGAGATATGACGTAGGCGACACGAGCAGTGCTCCTGGCGTAAGTGTTGGGCTGGAGAGAAAACACAATATCACACTGGGTGAGGAACGAGCGGCATTCAGTGGGCTCCCCAGAGTAACACGGCGGGTTATTGATTCTGGGCTCCGGAGATTCGAAAGCCCTGGAAGTGGCCGGTGGATCGAGGCGGCGATGGTGAACCTGTTCTGTGAGGTTGGAGACTTGGGTGGCCAGGGTTTCAACGGCATGTCGAGCAGCAGACAATTCCTGCTCGTGTCTGCCTAGCATCGCTCCCTGGATCTCGACGGCTGAGTGGAGAGGATCCGAAGTCGCTGGGTCCATTCTTGGTCGGATTCTTCTGTTACGGTGAGTGAATGAGGACCCAAAAGCGAATTAACATAAACAGAGCTTCTTTAATAACCAAACATAGGTAGGCTCAGCTAGACCGGCAGATTCCGACAGGACAGGACAAGGTTACAGCAAACATGACGATAGTCTGGTTCAGGCATGAAACACAACAAACAAGAATCCGACAAAGACAGGAGCAGAAACAGAGAGAGATATAGGGACCTAATCAGAGGGAAAAAGGGAACAGGTGGGAAAAGGGGTGGATGAGGTAGTCAGAGAAGACAAGGAACAGCTGGGGGAAAGAGGGACAGAAACGGTAACCTAGTACGACCAGCAGAGGGAGACAGGGTGAAAGGAAAGGACAGAAAGACACAACATGACAATACATGACAACGCAATAGCTTTTTCTAAAATGTTTGAGAGGAATGGGAGATTCGATTTAGGCCGATAGTTTTTATGTTTTCTGGGTCAAGATTTGGCTTTTTAAAGAGAGGCTTTATTACTGCCACTTTTAGTGAGTTTGGTACACATCCGGTAGATAGAGAGCCGTTTAATATGTTTAACATAGGAGGGCCAAGCACAGGAAGCAGCTCTTTCAGTAGTTTAGTTGGAATAGGGTCCAGTATGCAGCTTGAAGGTTTAGAGGCTGTGATTATTTTCATCAATGTGTGAAGAGATATAGTACTAAAACACTTGAGCGTCTCTCTTGATCCTAGGTCCTGGCAGAGTGATGCAGACTCAGGACAACTGAGCTTTGGAGGAATACGCAGATTTAAAGAGGAGTCCGTAATTTGCTCTCTAATGATCATGATCTTTTCCTCAAAGAAGTTCATGAATTTATTACGGCTGAAGTGAAAGCCATCCTCTCTTGGGGAATGCTGCTTTTTAGTTAGCTTTGCGACAGTATCAAAAGCATATTTTGGATTGTTCTTATTTTCCTCAATTAAGTTGGAAAAATAGGATGATGGAGCAGCAGTGAGGGCTCTTCGATACGGCACGGTACTGTCTTTCCAAGCTAGTCGGAAGACTTCCAGTTTGGTGTGGTGCCATTTCCGTTCCAATTTTCTGGAAGCTTAGTTCAGTGCTCGGGTATTTTCTGTATACCAGGGACCTAGATTCTTATGTCAAATGTTTTTGTTTTTAGGGGTGTGACTGCATCTAGGGTATTGCGCAAGGTTAAATTGAGTTCCTCAGTTAGGTGGTTAACTGATTTTTGTACTCTGAAGTCCTTGGGTAGGTGGAGGGTGTCTGGAAGGGCATCTAGGAATCTTTGGGTTGTCCGAGAATTTAGCATGACTTTTGATGCTCCTTGGTTGCGGTCTGAGCAGATTATTTGTTGCGATTGCAAACGTAATAAAATGGTGGTCCGATAGTCCAGGATTATGAGGAAAAACATTAAGATCCACAACATTTATTCCGTGGGACAAAACTAGGTCCAGAGTATGACTGTGGCAGTGAGTAGGTCCGGAGACATGTTGGACAAAACCCACTGAGTCGATTATGATGATGATCCAAAAGCCTTTTGGAGTGGGACTTTTAAATGTGAATATTCAATGTCACAAAAAAAAATTGAAATATTATCTGTGATAGGAATTCAGGGAACTGAATGAGGAATGCTGTATATGGCCCAGGAGGCCTGTAGCTATACAAAATGATTGAGTAGGCTGCATAGATTTTACGACTAGAAGCTCAAAAGATGAAAACGTCGGGGGGGTTTTTGTAAATTGAAATTTGCTATCGTAAATGTTAGCAACACCTCCACCTTTGTGGGATGCGCATAATATGGTCACTAGTGTAACCAGGAGGTGAGGCCTCATTTAACACAGTAAATTCATCAGGCTTAAGCCATGTTTCAGTCAGACCACTAATATCAAGATTATGATCAGTGATTAGTTCATTGACTGTAACTGCCTTGTAGTACGCTACGGTCACAAGACGCAGGCCTCCTAATTGTCCCTAGAATTTCTAAGCAAACAGCTGGAGTCAGGGCTTTCTCCTATAGAGCTCCATTTTTATGGAATGGTCTGCCTACCCATGTGAGAGACGCAAACTCGGTCTCAACCTTTAAGTCTTTACTGAAGACTCATCTCTTCAGTGGGTCATATGATTGAGTGCAGTCTGGCCCAGGAGTGTGAAGGTGAACGGAAAGGCTCTGGAGCAACGAACCGCCCTTGCTATCTCTGCCTGGCCGGTTCCCCTCTTTCCACTGGGATTCTCTGCCCTAACCCTATTACAGGGGCTGAGTCACTGGCTTACTAGGGCTCTTTCATGCCGTCCCTAGGAGGGGTGCGTCACTTGAGTGGGTTGAGTCACTGACGTGGTCTTCCTGTCTGGGTTGGACGTGGCGGAGATCTTTGTGGGCTATACTCGGCATTGTTTCAGGATGGTAAGTTGGTGGTTGAAGATATCCCTCTAGTGGTGTGGGGGCTGTGCTTTTGCGAAGTGGGTGGGGTTATATCCTTCCTGTTTGTCCCTGTTTCTTCCTAGGTTTTGGCCTTTCTAGGGAGTTTTTCCTAGCCACCGTGCTTCTTCACCTGCATTGCTTGCTGTTTGGGGTTTTAGGCGGGGTTTCTGTACAGCACTTTGAGATATCAGCTGATGTAGGAAGGGCTATATAAATACATTTGATTTGATTTGTAAGTGAGGGATCTAACATTAAGTAGCCCTATTTTGAGATGTGAGGTATCACAATCTCTTTCAATAATGACAGGAATGGAGAAGGTCTTTATCCTAGTGAGATTGCTAAGGCGAACACCGCCATGTTTAGTTTTGCCCAACCTAGATCGTGGCAAAGACACGGTCTCAATGTGGATATCTGAGCTGACTACACTGACTGTGCTTGTGGCAGACTCCACTAAACTGGCAGGCTGGCTAACAGCCTGCTGCCTGGCCTGCACCCTATCTCATTGTGGAGCTAGGGGAGTTAGAGCCCTGTCTATGTTGGTAGATAAGATGAGAGCACCCCTCCAGCTAGGATGGAGTCTGTCACTCCTCAGCAGGTCAGGTTTGGTCCTGTTTGTGGGTGAGTCCCAGAAAGATGGGCCAATTATCTACAAAATCTATCTTTTGGGAGGGGCAGAAAACTGTTTTCAACCAGCGATTGAGTTGTGAGACTCTGCTGTAGAGCTCATCACTCCCTCTAACTGGGAGGGGTCCAGAGACAATTACTCGATGCCGACACATCTTTCTAGTTGATTTTCTAGCTGATTTCATCCTAACATCGTTGGTGCCGACGTGGATAGCAATATCCCTATACTCTATACACTCGCCAGTTTTAGCTTTAGCCAGCACCAGCTTCAGATTAGCCTTAACATCGGTAGCCCTGCCCCTTCAGCTCCTTCAGGTTTATCTTTGGTCTCTTTGTTGCCTCTCTGAATAATGCCCTCCTTGCCTGGTCTGTGAGTTTTGGTGGGCGGCCCTCTCTTGGCAGGTTTGTTGTGGTGCCATATTCTTTCATTTTTTTAATAATGGATGTAATGGGGCTCCGTGGGATGTTCAAAGTTTTGTATATTTTTTTATAACCCAACCCTGATATGGACTTCTCCACAACTTTGTCCCTGACCTGTTTGGAGAGCTCCTTGGTCTTCATGGTGCTGCTTGCTTGGTGGTGTTGCAGACTCTGGGGCCTTTCAGAACAGGTGTATATATACTGAGATCATGTAAGACTTAGATCGCACACAGGTGGACTTTATTTAACTAATTATGTGACTTCTGAAGGTAATTAGTTGCACCAGATCTTATTTAGGGGCTTCATAGTAAAGGGGGTGAATAAATATGCACGCACAACTTTTCCGTTTTTTTAACAACAAATAACAACAAACAACAAATAATTTCACCAATTTGGATTATTTTGTCTGTGTCCATTACATGAAATCCAAATAAAAATATATTTAAATTACAGGTTGTAATGCAACAAAATAAAAAAATGCCAAGGGGGATGAATACTTTTGCAAGGCACTGTGTCCTCTCTCTCGCTTTCTTCTTCTTCTTCTTCTTCTTCTTCTTATTCTCTCTCTCTCTCTCTCCCTTTCACTACTCTCCCCTCCTCTCTCTCTCTTTCACTTCTCTCTCTCTCTTTCTCTCCCTCTCTTTCTCACTACTCCCCCCTCCCCCTCTCTCTCTTTCTGTCTCTCTCTCTCTCTCACTACTCCCCTCTCTCTTTCTCTCTCGCTCTGTCTCTCTCTCTCTCTCCCTCCCTCCCTGCCTCCCTGTCTCTCTCTTTCTCTCTCCCTCCCTCCCTGCCTCCCTGTCTCTCTCTCTCTCTCTCTCTCTCTCTCTCTCTCTCTCTCTCACTACTCCCCTCTCTCTCTCTCTCTGTCTCCCTTTCATCCTCTTTTGCTGCTGGATGTCGAATTAAGGCAGCCCCCCACATCTCTATGATTCAGAGGGGTTGGGTTAAATGCAGGAAGACACATTGCAGTTGAAGGCATTCATTTGTACGACTGACTAGGTATCCCCCCCCTTTCCCAGTCATGTGTGTTATCTCCGTCTCCCTTTCATCCCCTTTCCCTTTAATCAATTGGATGCATCAGTTTTTAAAGCCGGGGATATAACGGGCCTTCTTTGTGGAGGGAGATGCGCGTCCCAAATGGCGCCCTATTCCCTATGTAGTGCACTACTTTAGACGAGTGCCCTGTGGGCCTTGGGAAAGGGAATAGGGTGTATAGGGTGTCATTTGAGACAGAAACGGCGAAATGGGCTTCGGAGCCTGTTACTGAGCCGATGCAGCACTGGAGAACCAAGGACGACTGAGCATGTGTCTGATTATCTTCAGATAGTCTCCTGGCAGGCTGACACTAATGGGAGGAAGGTCCACTACGACAGGTTCCGCAGAGCCACTGCCACTTGCCATTCAGGTGATCAGACACCACAACAACAGTCCCATCACATTACACTACAATGCAGTATGGCTTCAGAGCAAAACACTCCACAGAAACGGCCAACTGCTTTCTTCCAAGATGGACAAAGGGGGCGTTGTTGGGGCTGTGTTTCTGGACCTAAGGAAATCTGTTGATACTGTTAACCATGAGGTTCTCATCACAAAATCATACCTTGAAGGCAGAACCCAGTGTGTCCGAGTGAGCAATGAGCTGTCGCCCACTCTTAGCTATGATGTGGGCGTGCCCCAAGGGTCAATTCTGGGGCCCCTCCTGTTCAGCCTGTATATGAATGACCTGCCTTCTGTCTGTACTGGGTCAGTAGTTCAAATGTTTGCAGATGATACAGTGATATATGTGCATGGAAAGAGCAAACAACAAGCTGCACAAGAACTCACTACTGTAATGGTCCAGGTTAAAAAGTGGCTCAGTGACTCACTACTGTAATGGTCCAGGTTACAAAGTGACTCAGTGACTCATGTTAGCATCTCAATGTAAAAAACACAGTCTGCATGTTGTTCACAAAGAGGCCAACTGATTCCACTGAGCCAGATGTCTATGTGTCAGGGGAGAAGCTCCAGCTGGTATCTGATGCTACTGAGTCAAATGTCTATGTGTCAGGGGAGAAGCTCCAGCTGGTATCTGATGCTACTGAGTCAGATGTCAATGTGTCAGGGGAGAAGCTCCAGCTAGTATCTGATGCTACTGAGTCAGATGTCTATGTGTCAGGGGAGAAGCTCCAGCTGGTATCTGATGCTACTGAGTCAGATGTCAATGTGTCAGGGGAGAAGCTCCAGCTGGTATCTGATGCTACTGAGTCAGATGTCTATGTGTCAGGGGAGAAGCTCCAGCTGGTATCTGATGCTACTGAGTCAGATGTCTATGTGTCAGGGGAAAAGCTCCAGCTGGTATCTGATGCTACTGAGTCAGATGTCTATGTGGCAGGGGAGAAGCTCCAGCTGGTATCTGATGCCACTGAGCCAGATGTCTATGTGTCAGGGTAGAAGCTCCAGGTGTTATCTGATTTTAAACACCTTGGCATCATACTTGATTCCAACCTCTCTTTTTAAAAGCAGGTGAAAAATGTAACTCAAATAACCAAATTCAACCTAGCTAATTTCCCGATTTATATGAAATTGTTTGACTACATAGGTAGCAAAACTGTACTTCAAATCTATGATATTCCCCCACTTAACATACTGCTTGACTAGTTGGGCCCAAGCTTGTTGTTCAACATTAATAACCTGTTGAATCTAGGGGGCACTATTTTCATTTTTGGAAAAATAACGTTCCCAAAGTAAACAGGCTATTTTGTCAGGACAAGATGCTAGAATATGCATATAATTGACAGCTTAGGATAGAAAACACTCTAAAGTTTCCAAAACTGTAAAAATATTGTCTGTGAGTATAACAGAACTGATATTGCAGGCGAAAGCCTGAGAAAAATCCAATCAGGAAGGGACTCTTATTTAGAAAGCTCTGCGTTCCTATGCGTCCCTATTGAGCAGTGAATGAGATATTAACCAGATTCCTATGTGTCTAGTGTCACAATACATAGTTTCAGGCTTTTATTTTGAAAAATGAGCCTGAACGTCAACATTGCGTCAGTGGTCAGCTGGAGTCTCTTAGAGTGTTTTGTGCGTAAGAGACAAATGCGGCCATTGTTTCTCTCTTTCCTACTAACCTGTCCCGGTTGATATATTATCGAATAGATATTTGAAAAACACCTTGAGGATTGATTATAAACAACGTTTGCCATGTTTCTGTCGATATTATGGAGCTAATTTTGAATATTTTTCGGCGTTGTCGTGACTGCAATTTCCGGTCGAATTCTCAGCCAAACGTGAAGAACTAACGGAGTTATTTCGGCTACAAAAATATATTTTTGGAAAAAAGGAACATTTGCTATCTAACTGGGAGTCTTGTGAGTGAAAACATCCGAAGCTCATCAAAGGTAAACAATTTAATTTGATTGCTTTTCTGATTTTCGTGACCATGTTGCCTGCTGCTAGCTAGGCATAATGCTATGCTAGGCTATCGATAAACTTACACAAATGCTTGTCTTGCTTTGGCTGTAAAGCATATTTTCAAAATCTGAGATGACAGGGTGATTAACAAAAGGCTAAGCTGTGTCTCAATATATTTCACTTGTGATTTTCATGAATAGGAATATTTTCTAGGAATATTTATGTCCGTTGCGTTATGCTAATTAGTGTCAGTTGATGACAACGCTCCCGGATCCGGGATGGGTAGTTACAAGATTAAGACCTATTCAGTCTGTCTACAAACAGGCTCTCAAAGTGCTTGATAGGAAGACCAATAGCCATCATCACTGTTACATCCTCAGAAAGCATGAGCTCCTGAGTTGGGAAAATCTTGTGCAATACACCTACGCATGTCTTGTATTCAAGATCCTAAATGGCTCTGGCTCCCCCTCCACTCCACTTTTTGTTAAACAGAAAACCCAAACATATGGCAGCAGATCCACAAGGTCTGCCATGAGAGGTGACTGTATAGTTCCCTTAAGGAAAAACACCTTTAGTCAATCTGTTTTCTTTGTGAGAGCTTCCCATGTCTGGAACACACTGCCATCAGACACACATAACTGCACCACCTATCACACTTTCACAAAAAAAAACCATGGCAAAAGGCCAATTAGATTTGTGAACATAATCCTTAGCTGTGTATTACCACTTTCCATGTTGTCTGTTGTCTGTAGCTTGTGAGGTGTGGAAACACTGTCGCTTTTATGGATTTTGTCCTGCTGCTTTTTGTTATGTTGCTCTGTCTGTATGCTATGTCTTGCTTGTCCTATGTTGCTCTGTCTGTATGCTACGTCTTGCTTGTCCTATGTTGCTCTGTCTGTATGCTACGTCTTGCTTGTCCTATGTTGCTCTGTCTGTATGCTACGTCTTGCTTGTCCTATGTTGCTCTGTCTGTATGCTATGTCTTGCTTGTCCTATGTTGCTCTGTCTGTATGCTACGTCTTGCTTGTCCTATGTTGCTCTGTCTGTATGCTACGTCTTGCTTGTCCTATGTTACTCTGTCTGTATGCTACGTCTTGCTTGTCCTATGTTACTCTGTCTGTATGCTACGTCTTGCTTGTTCTATGTTGCTCTGTCTGTATGCTACGTCTTGCTTGTCCTATGTTGCTCTGTCTGTATGCTACGTCTTGCTTGTCCCATGTTGCTCTGTCTGTATGCTACGTCTTGCTTGTCCTATGTTGCTCTGTCTGTATGCTACGTCTTGCTTGTCCTATGTTGCTCTGTCTGTATGCTACGTCTTGCTTGTCCTATGTTGCTCTGTCTGTATGCTATGTCTTGATTGTCCTATGTTGCTCTGTGTGTGCTCACTGCTCAATGATTGTCTGTATTGTAATTGTTTTTAAAAACCTGCCAAGGGTCTGCGGTTGAAAATTAGCCGGCTGGCTAAAACCTTCACTTTTACTGAAACGTTGATTAATGTGCACTGTCCCTGTAAAAACAGGGACACTCCTCTCTTCTCCTCTACTCAACTTCTCTCCTCTCCACTCTAGCTATCTGGCCAACCAGAATCATGGCAGCTTCTTGTCATTGTTGCTAGCTATCTGGCCATCCAGAATCATGGCAGATTCTTGTCATTGTTGCTAGCTATCTGGCCATCCAGAATCACAACACACGGCCTTCTGCCCCACTGAAGCGTGTGCATCGTTTTTGTGACGTTCTCAGCTAACCTCCTAACGTGGAGGGCAAATATGGCTGACTGGTGGCTTCAAAGCCTCTCAGTGGCCTAAATAAGCATCAACAAACGGTCTCCCCGTCTCTCTCTCTCCCCGTCTCACTCTCTCCCCGTCTCACTCTCTCTCCCTCCCTCTCTCTCTCCCTCTTTCTCCCTCTCTCTCTCTCTCTCTCTCTCTCTTTCTCCCTCTCTCTCTCTCTCTCTCTCCCTCTCTCCACTTCTTTTAGAAAACACCAGATGTGAGTGTCAGGTGAAAGCTAACTCAATGTAGCCCTCGCTTTCAAAATTATAATAGATTTATATTTCCTCTGACCTCTACAATCACTTTGGAATTCATGTTTAACAAAAAACCAAATAGCTGTTTTTCTTTCTCTCTACTCTGTTACCATGGAACAGCCCTGCATTTTAAAAGGGGACTTGACATTTGCATAGGTAGTGCAACGTTTGTACAGTAGGATAGTACAGTCAATAGACTTTAGGCCATATGAAAAAAACCTTGACCTTTGGTTCAGTATAGTTAGAGTACTGCAGAAGCAGCCTTGTTATAGACCAGTCATGATATAGACCTGACATGATATACACCAGTCATGATATAGACCAGTCATGTTATAGACCTGACATGATATACACCAGTCATGATATAGACCAGTCATGATATAGACCAGTCATGATATACACCATTCATGATATAGACCAGTCATGATATAGACCAGTCATGATATACACCAGTCATGATATAGACCAGTCATGTTATAGACCAGTCATGATATAGACCAGTCATGATATAGACCAGTCATGATATAGACCAGTCATGATATACACCAGTCATGATATACACCAGTCATGATATAGACCAGTCATGATATAGACCAGTCATGATATAGACCAGTCATGATATACACCAGTCATGATATAGACCAGTCATGATATAGACCAGTCATGATATACACCAGTCATGATATAGACCAGTCATGATATAGACCAGTCATGATATAGACCAGTCATGATATAGACCAGTCATGTTATAGACCAGTCATGATATAGACCTGACATGATATACACCAGTCATGATATAGACCAGTCATGTTATAGACCTGACATGATATACACCAGTCATGATATAGACCAGTCATGATATAGACCAGTCATGATATACACCAGTCATGATATAGACCAGTCATGATATAGACCAGTCATGATATACACCAGTCATGATATAGACCAGTCATGTTATAGACCAGTCATGATATAGACTAGTCATGATATAGACCAGTCATGATATAGACCAGTCATGATATACACCAGTCATGATATACACCAGTCATGATATAGACCAGTCATGATATAGACCAGTCATGATATAGACCAGTCATGATATACACCAGTCATGATATAGACCAGTCATGATATAGACCTGATATGATATACACCAGTCATGATATAGACCAGTCATGTTATAGACCTGACATGATATACACCAGTCATGATATAGACCAGTCATGATATAGACCAGTCATGATATAGACCAGTCATGATATAGACCAGTCATGATATACACCAGTCATGTTATAGACCAGTCATGATATAGACCAGTCATGATATAGACCAGTCATGATATAGACCAGTCATGATATACACCAGTCATGATATACACCAGTAATGATATAGACCAGTCATGATATAGACCAGTCATGATATAGACCAGTCATGATATACACCAGTCATGATATAGACCAGTCATGATATAGACCAGTCATGATATACACCAGTCATGATATAGACCAGTCATGATATAGACCAGTCATGATATAGACCAGTCATGTTATTTGCCAGTCCAGTTGTAATTCAGACCTTTCATAAAACTGTTCAAGAACTACCATTATAACTCAGCCTCAATTACACCCTCTATTTACATTTCCATGGTGACAATAACACCCTCCATTCACATTTTGATGGAGACAATAACACCCTCCATTCACATTTTTATGGAGACAATAACACCCTCCATTTATATTTCCATGGAGACAATAACACCCTCCATTCACATTTTTATGGAGACAATAACACCGTCCATTTATATTTCCATGGAGACAATAACACCCTCCATTTATATTTCCATGGAGACAATAACACCCTCCATTCACATTTTTATGGAGACAATAACACCCTCCATTTATATTTCCATGGAGACAATAACACCCTCCATTCACATTTTTATGGAGACAATAACACCCTCCATTCACATTTTTATGGAGACAATAACACCCTCCATTTATATTTCCATGGAGACAATAACACCCTCCATTCACATTTTTATGGAGACAATAACACCCTCCATTCACATTTTTATGGAGACAATAACACCCTCCATTTATATTTCCATGGAGACAATAACACCCTCCATTCACATTTTTATGGAGACAATAACACCCTCCATTTATATTTCCATGGAGACAATAACACCCTCCATTCACATTTTTATGGAGACAATAACACCCTCCATTCACATTTTTATGGAGACAATAACACCCTCCATTTATATTTCCATGGAGACAATAACACCCTCCATTCACATTTTGATGGAGACAATAACACCCTCCATTCACATTTTTATGGAGACAATAACACCCTCCATTTATATTTCCATGGAGACAATAACACCCTCCATTCACATTTTTATGGAGACAATAACACCCTCCATTCACATTTTGATGGAGACAATAACACCCTCCATTTATATTTCCATGGAGACAATAACACCCTCCATTCACATTTTGATGGAGACAATAATACCCTCCATTCACATTTTGATGGAGACAATAACACCCTCCATTTATATTTCCATGGTGACAATAACACCCTCCATTCACATTTTGATGGAGACAATAACACCCTCCATTTATATTTCCATGGTGACAATAACACCCTCCATTCACATTTTTATGGAGACAATAGAGTTTAAATAGCCAGTGATATCACACTCCTATCCTGCCTTGGTATAGGCTCTGAGTTTAAATAGCAAGTGATATCACACTCCTATCCTGCCTTGGTATAGGCTCTGAGTTGAAATAGCCAGTGATGTCACACTCCTATCCTGCCCTGGTATAGGCTCTGAGTTTAAATAGCCAGTGATATCACACTCCTATCCTGCCTTGGTATAGGCTCTGAGTTTAAATAGCCAGTGATGTCACACTCCTATCCTGCCCTGGTATAGGCTCTGAGTTTAAATAGCCAGTGATATCACACTCCTATCCTGCCCTGGTATAGGCTCTGAGTTTAAATAGCCAGTGATGTCACACTCCTATCCTGCCCTGGTATAGGCTCTGAGTTTAAATAGCCAGTGATATCACACTCCTATCCTCCTTGGTATAGGCTCTGAGTTTAAATAGCCAGTGATATCACACTCCTATCCTCCTTGGTATAGGCTCTGAGTTTAAATAGCCAGTGATGTCACACTCCTGTCCTGCCCTGGTATAGGCTCTGAGTTTAAATAGCCAGTGACATCACACTCCTATCCTGCCTTGGTATAGGCTCTGAGTTTAAATAGCCAGTGACATCACACTCCTGTCCTGCCTTGGTATAGGCTCTGAGTTTAAATAGCCAGTGACATCACACTCCTATCCTGCCTTGGTATAGGCTCTGAGTTTAAATAGCCAGTGATATCACACTCCTATCCTGCCCTGGTATAGGCTCTGAGTTTAAATAGGCAGTGATGTCACACTCCTATCCTGCCCTGGTATAGGCTCTGAGTTTAAATAGCCAGTGATATCACACTCCTATCCTGCCCTGGTATAGGCTCTGAGTTTAAATAGCCAGTGATGTCACACTCCTGTCCTGCCCTGGTATAGGCTCTGAGTTTAAATAGCCAGTGATGTCACACTCCTGTCCTGCCCTGGTATAGGCTCTGAGTTTAAATAGCCAGTGACATCACACTCCTATCCTGCCTTGGTATAGGCTCTGAGTTGAAATAGCCAGTGACATCACACTCCTATCCTGCCTTGGTATAGGCTCTGAGTTTAAATAGCCAGTGATATCACACTCCTATCCTCCTTGGTATAGGCTCTGAGTTTAAATAGCCAGTGATATCACACTCCTATCCTGCCTTGGTATAGGCTCTGAGTTTAAATAGCCAGTGATATCACACTCCTATCCTGCCTTGGTATAGGCTCTGAGTTTAAATAGCCAGTGATATCACACTCCTATCCTGCCCTGGTATAGGCTCTGAGTTTAAATAGCCAGTGATATCACACTCCTATCCTGCCCTGGTATAGGCTCTGAGTTTAAATAGCCAGTGATATCACACTCCTGTCCTGCCTTGGTATAGGCTCTGAGTTTAAATAGCCAGTGATATCACACTCCTATCCTGCCTTGGTATATGCTCTGAGTTTAAATAGCCAGTGATATCACACTCCTATCCTGCCTTGGTATAGGCTCTGAGTTTAAATAGCCAGTGATATCACACTCCTATCCTGCCCTGGTATAGGCTCTGAGTTTAAATAGCCAGTGATATCACACTCCTATCCTGCCCTGGTATAGGCTCTGAGTTTAAATAGCCAGTGATATCACACTCCTATCCTGCCCTGGTATAGGCTCTGAGTTTAAATAGCCAGTGATATCACACTCCTATCCTCATTGGTATAGGCTCTGAGTTTAAATAGCCAGTGATATCACACTCCTATCCTCCTTGGTATAGGCTCTGAGTTTAAATAGCCAGTGATGTCACACTCCTGTCCTGCCCTGGTATAGGCTCTGAGTTGAAATAGCCAGTGATGTCACACTCCTATCCTCCTTGGTATAGGCTCTGAGTTTAAATAGGCAGTGACATCACACTCCTGTCCTGCCCTGGTATAGGCTCTGAGTTTAAATAGCCAGTGATATCACACTCCTATCCTGCCCTGGTATAGGCTCTGAGTTTAAATAGCCAGTGATATCACACTCCTATCCTGCCTTGGTATAGGCTCTGAGTTTAAATAGCCAATGATATCACACTCCTATCCTGCCTTGGTATAGGCTCTGAGTTTAAATAGCCAGTGATATCACACTCCTATCCTGCCTTGGTATAGGCTCTGAGTTTAAATAGCCAGTGATATCACACTCCTATCCTGCCTTGGTATAGGCTCTGAGTTTAAATAGGCAGTGATATCACACTCCTATCCTGCCCTGGTATAGGCTCTGAGTTTAAATAGCCAGTGATATCACACTCCTATCCTGCCTTGGTATAGGCTCTGAGTTTAAATAGCCAGTGATGTCACACTCCTATCCTGCCTTGGTATAGGCTCTGAGTTTAAATAGCCAGTGATATCACACTCCTGTCCTGCCTTGGTATAGGCTCTGAGTTTAAATAGCTAGTGATATCACACTCCTATCCTGCCCTGGTATAGGCTCTGAGTTTAAATAGCCAGTGATATCACACTCCTGTCCTGCCCTGGTATAGGCTCTGAGTTTAAATAGCCAGTGATATCACACTCCTATCCTGCCTTGGTATAGGCTCTGAGTTTAAATAGGCAGTGATGTCACACTCCTGTCCTGCCCTGGTATAGGCTCTGAGTTTAAATAGCCAGTGATATCACACTCCTATCCTGCCTTGGTATAGGCTCTGAGTTTAAATAGGCAGTGATGTCACACTCCTGTCCTGCCCTGGTATAGACTCTGAGTTTAAATAGCCAGTGATATCACACTCCTATCCTGCCTTGGTATAGGCTCTGAGTTTAAATAGCCAGTGATATCACACTCCTATCCTGCCTTGGTATAGGCTCTGAGTTTAAATAGGCAGTGATGTCACACTCCTGTCCTGCCCTGGTATAGACTCTGAGTTTAAATAGCCAGTGATATCACACTCCTATCCTGCCTTGGTATAGGCTCTGAGTTTAAATAGCCAGTGACATCACACTCCTATCGCACAGCAACATGTGGCCTACCCATACACTCTTACAGAAAAGAGTTGAAAAACAGTTCTTTGGCTGTCCCAGTAGGAGAACCCTGTTCAGTTCCCGGTAGAACCCCTTTTCGGTTCCATGTAGAACCCTCTGTGGATAGAACAAACACATTAAAACCTTGTTCCTTATTATTCATTGTTGTACTGTCGTTGACATGTATGAACGGGTTATTCCATCCGCTTTCATGGGCTATAGTAGTAAAGGCCAAATTCAATATTTTATCAAATAATTGTTTTATATCTTTGTCTTGATACCTGTTGGGATCCTAAAATTCAAAATCAAATACCGTTCCCATGGAATGACCATCTTAAAACAATTCCATTTGTCATCTTAAATATGGACATATGGAATTGTTTTAAGGTGGTCATACCTTGGATCATTTAGGCATTTGATTTTGAATTTTAGGATCCCAATAGGTATAAAAAATGTTTTAATGAATTGTTCTTTACTACTATAGCCCATAAAAACGCATTCAATAGCACATGTGTAAATGGCACTAACACTAAAAAAAATAAAATCATAAGGAACAAGGTTTTGACCTGTATGTCCTATATCTTTAATTTATAAGAAAGGTCATGAAATATATATATATATATATATACAGTACCAGTCAAAAGGCTGGACACACCTACTCATTCTAGAGTTTTCATTTATTTGTTACTATTTTTAGGGGGGAGCGGGGGTAGGCGTGACACATATATTAAAAACAAGGCCTTGTTTCCTTTTATTCGAATCAGATTCCAATTTTTCAATGTCTTTTTTTAGGTCTTTTCAATAGTGAATTTAATTATTGACGACGTTTGACATTTTTACACTATCCCTATATCAGTGCGAATGCTGTGTTTAACAACATGTTCCTATATTGAAGCCATGAAAGTACTTAGAACAATATGAACTGTAAACCATATTTAGCGAATATGGGATAGGCCTACATTTTGTTGGTTTGTTTTTGTGGGATATTTAACAAAACTAGGCTATAATGGAGTAATATTCATATTTCAGTTGTTGACAACGCAATACATGAAATAATGTAAATAAACAACCGGAAGCAGCCACATATTTAGCCAATACATTCTGATTGGCCAGTGAGGGGCCTCCAACTTGTTTATTCATCAAAACCCCCTTTTGTGCCACCGCCAGCTACTCCGCCCATAATTCTGGTCTTAGAAAAAAATCGCTTAAAATATTTAGACCACTGTGTTACGTTTTGTTAAAATAGAACCCAGGGTACATTTTGGACTCAGCCCAGGTTGACCTCTGGTTGACCTCTGGGGGATCCACAAAGAGGACTAAACTCTTATCACAGATGAATTCTCCTCCAATACCGGATAATAGAAGTCAGCAGAAATGAAGCAGGCATAGAGAGGCAGGCAGACAAATAAAATGGTGGCTTATCCCGTAAGGTCCCTAGTGAGAACCAATCATTGCATCCCAATTGGTACCCTATTCCCTACATAGATCACTACTTTTGACCAGAGGTAATATGGCTTTGGTCAAAAGTAGTGCACTTCATAAGGCAATAGGACTCCTTTTGGGACACAGCCCCCCCCCCCCCCCAATGGGATGCCAGCGCAGATGGGAAGAGCTGAGGGCTTAGGGAATGTTTATTCTCTCTCTCCTCCCTCAAGGTCCAAGCTAGACACTGAAAGACATATCCCCCCCCCCCCCCCCCCCCACACACACACACACACACACACACACACACCAAAATGACACCCAATTCCTGACATTCCCAATGTCAGGGCTTACTCAAACCTTTTTCATCAGAGACTCATAATGAGTATTCAAGTAAGATAAAAATAGCATACGATCAGTTTTACTGTTTTATTATTATTATTTTTTAATTTTACCTTTATTTAATGAGGCAAGTCAGTTAAGAACAAATTCTTATTTACAATGACGCCCTACTGGGGAACAGTGGGTTTAACTGCCTTGTTCAGGGGCAGAATAACACATTCTTATTTACAATGACGCCCTACTGGGGAACAGTGGGTTTAACTGCCTTGTTCAGGGGCAGAATAACACATTCTTATTTACAATGACGCCCTACTGGGGAACAGTGGGTTTAACTGCCTTGTTCAGGGGCAGAATAACACATTCTTATTTACAATGACGCCCTACTGGGGAACAGTGGGTTTAACTGCCTTGTTCAGGGGCAGAATAACACATTCTTATTTACAATGACGCCCTACTGGGGAACAGTGGGTTTAACTGCCTTGTTCAGGGGCAGAATAACACATTCTTATTTACAATGACGCCCTACTGGGGAACAGTGGGTTTAACTGCCTTGTTCAGGGGCAGAATAACACATTCTTATTTACAATGACGCCCTACTGGGGAACAGTGGGTTTAACTGCCTTGTTCAGGGGCAGAATAACACATTCTTATTTACAATGACGCCCTACTGGGGAACAGTGGGTTTAACTGCCTTGTTCAGGGGCAGAATAACACATTCTTATTTACAATGACGCCCTACTGGGGAACAGTGGGTTAGGAACAGTGGGTTAACTGCCTTGTTCAGGGGCAGAACGACAGATTCGAGAACCTTTTCACCTTTTAGCATACTATGACTTCTTGGGCAGTGCGTGGCCGGAGGAACCTCGAGTCCTGGGAAGGAACATTTTAAAGGCGTCGGAGAAGACATGTTGCGGTTTTCATGTCAGAGTGATGTTTTGTTGTTGCAGCTTTAATGCTAATAATAATATCCTGCAATTCCCCCAAAAATTCTATGAGGTGAAGAGAAATTGCTGTCAAAAAATAAATAAATGAAAGTGTTGATTTGAAAAATGTATAATTGTTGGAGTATAGGCTTACTGTGGATACCAATATCCAAAATGTTGCCCAGGGTGAAGAACATAAAATGTTTATAAATAATATTACACTGATTTGTATTACACTCTCTAAATTTATTACGTGGCTCTCATCGCCAAATTTTGTTAAATCTGTTGTTGTTAGGGAATATTCAGGAACGAAACTTTAACGCAATAATTGTACTCTTTTCTTTCATTATCTGGCTGCAGACCCCAACTATCTAGAGCCCATCGGACTCTGGTGAAAAGCAGTGCACTAAAAAACGGAATTGGGAGGTAAACAGATAAACACGAGCCAAGCACTCCTAGAGTCCTCCCCTTCTCCCCTCCTCCAGTCCTCCCCTCCTCCAGTCCTCCCCTCCTCCAGTCCTCCCCTTCTCAAATCAAATCAAATCAAATTAAATGTATTTATATAGCCCTTCGTACATCAGCTGATATCTCAAAGTGCTGTACAGAAACCCAGCCTAAAACCCCAAACAGCAAGCAATGCAGGTGTAGAAGCACGGTGTCTAGGAAAAACTCCCTAGAAAGGCCAAAACCTAGGAAGAAACCTAGAGAGGAACCAGGCTATGTGGGGTGGCCAGTCCTTTTCTGGCTGTGCCGGGTGGAGATTATAACAGAACATGGCCAAGATGTTCAAATGTTCATAAATGACCAGCATGGTCGAATAATAATAAGGCAGAACAGTTGAAACTGGAGCAGCAGCACGGTCAGGTGGACTGGGGACAGCAAGAAGTCATCATGTCAGGTAGTCCTGGGGCATGGTCCTAGGGCTCAGGTCAGTTGAAACTGGAGCAGCAGCACGGCCAGGTGGACTGGGGACAGCAAGAAGTCATCATGTCAGGTAGTCCTGAGGCATGGTCCTAGGGCTCAGGTCCTCCGAGAGAGAGAAAGAAAGAGAGAAGGAGAGAATTAGAGAACCCACACTTAGAATTAGAATTAGAGAACGCACACCCCGACACATAAACTACTGCAGCATAAATACTGGAGGCTGAGACAGGAGGGGTCAGGAGACACTGTGGCCCCATCCGAGGACACCCCTGGACAGGGCCAAACAGGAAGGATATAACCCCACCCACTTTGCCAAAGCACAGCCCCCACACCACTAGAGGGATATCTTCAACCACCAACTTACCATATTGAGACAAGGCTGAGTATAGCCCACAACGACCTCCGCCACGGCCCAACCCAAGGAGGGTTATAATTGCCTTTGAAGTAAGGGATCTAACATTAAGTAGCCCTATTTTGAGATGTGAGGTATCACGATCTCTTTCAATAATGACAGGAATGGAGGTGGTCTTTATCCCAGTGAGATTGCTAAGGCGAACACCGCCATGTTTAGTTTTGCCCAACCTAGGTCGAGGCACAGACACGGTCTCAATGGTGATAGCTGAGCTGACTACACTGACTGTGCTAGTGGCAGACTCCACTATGCTGGCAGGCTGGCTAACAGCCTGCTGCCTGGCCTGCACCCTATTTCATTGTGGAGCTAGAGGAGTTAGAGCCTTGTCTATGTTGGTAGATAAAATGAGAGCACCCCTCTAGCTAGGATGGAGTCCGTCACTCCTCAGCAGGTCAGGCTTGGTCCTGTTTGTGGGTGAGTCCCAGAAAGAGGGCCAATTATCTACAAAATCTATCTTTTGGGAGGGGCAGAAAACAGTTTTCAACCAGCGATTGAGTTGTGAGACTCTGCTGTAGAGCTCATCACTCCCCCTAACTGGGAGGGGGCCAGAGACAATTACTTGATGCCGACACATCTTTCTAGCTGATTTACACGCAGAAGCTATGTTGCGCTTGGTGATCTCTGACTGTTTCATCCTAACATCGTTGGTGCCGACGTGGATAACAATATCTCTATACTCTCTACACTCGCCAGTTTTAGCTTTAGCCAGCACCATCTTCAGATTAGCCTTAACGTCGGTAGCCCTGCCCCCCGGTAAACAGTGTATGATCGCTGGATGATTCGGTTTAAGTCTAATACTGCGGGTAATGGAGTCGCCAATGACTAGAGTTTTCAATTTGTCAGAGCTAATGGTGGGAAGCTTCGGCGTCTCAGACCCCGTAACGAGAGGAGTAGAGACCAGAGAAGACTCGGCCTCTGACTCCGACCCGATGCTTAATGGGGAAAACCGGTTGAAAGTTTCTGTCGGCTGAATGAGCGACACCGGTTGAGCGTTCCTACAGCATTTCCTTCCAGAAACCGTGAGAAAGTTGTCCGGCTGCGGGGACTGTGCCAGGGGATTTATACTACTATCTGTACTTACTGGTGGCACAGACGCTGTTTCATCCTTTCCTACACTGAAATTACCCTTGCCTAACGATTGCGTCTGAAGCTGGGCTTGTAGCACAGCTATCCTCGCCGTAAGGCGAGTACAGCGACTGCAATTAGAAGGCATCATGTTAATGTTACTACTTAGCTTCGGCTGGTGGAGGTCCTGTAGAACCATGTCCAGATAAAGCGTCCGGAGTGAAAAAGTTGAGGAAAAAAAACAAAAATATAAACGGTAATTAAAAAGTAAAAACCGTAAATTTGTCA
>NC_143024.1:92874482-92891982 GCF_057628025.1 Oncorhynchus mykiss
AAAAACATAAAAAATGTCTGAACTGCCTCAGGCAACGAATTCCTCTCATTTCAGACTATTCCACCAGCGAGTTGCAAAATAGCTCAAGGCAGATTGACCTAACTCTGTGGAGATCGAAGGGACCTCCAGAGTTCGCCATCCCTGAGAACGTGTCTGATAGCTCGTATTTCTGTAGGTTGCCTCGAGAAGGGGGGGGGGGTACGGTGGGAGTTTATGCTTTATAAACAGAAAGTGTACAATTCATCGATCTACGAGACCTCAAAGATGGCCTGTCTAATTTCTGATACGTAAATCAGTGATGTGTGCTGACCCTAATAGAGCCTTAATAAAATGTAACGCTCTCTGGTAAACTACATCTAATGGCTTCAATACAGTGACAGCACGCATTCATATAGATCATACTGCCAAAGTCTAAGACTGTAATGAATGTGGACTGAATTATTTTGTGTTCGGGTTACTTAACGAAAGGCTTTCCTATTCCTATTAAAAGGGAACCCATTTTCATTCTTATCTTCTTGACTAAAATCATCAACGTGTTGTTTTTTTTGAATCAAAGCCGATTTCATCGATCCAGATATCCAGATATTTATAAGCGTGGAGACGATCAATGCGTGTACCATCCAAAGTACGCATGCATAAATCATTAGATACATTTTTTTTGAACGTGATTTTGAAAAAATAACATATACTTGGTTTAACCTGGATTTAAGTGCCAATTTCAGTTCACCAAATACTTTCTGCGGGGAATTAAAGGCTAATTGAAGCTCTGAACTGGCTAGGTCAGCTGTGGGGGAAATAGCATACACAACCGTGTGTATTTACACACAGTTTACACACAGATAAAACAAAAATAATTTTCAGCTAAAAACGATTTAGTTAAACATTAATAGTGCAAAGAACCAGACCAAGATTTGGTCCCTGGGGGACAATGTCACGACTTCCGCCGAAGTTGGTGCCTCTCCTTGTTCGGGCGGCGTTCGGCGGTTGAGGTCACCGGCTTGCTAGCCTCCACCGATCTACATTTCTTTTTCCATTTGTTTTGTCTTGTTTGTACACACCTGGTTCCCATTATGTTTTTTTTATTTGTATTATTTCCCTATTTAACCCTCTAGACGACAGGTTTTGTGAGTGTTTATTGTTTTCAGTTGTCTCGTTTATGTGACTCTGGATTTTTGTTCTCCTTGTTGGAAGATTATTTGTGAGCGAAGTTACTATTATTACTCATCTCTGTGTCCTGCGCCCGACTCCGCCTTACCCACATCACCTAGACTCTGACAGACAAGCTATGTTACAGTGTTTCCTCTGATACAAACAATTAACAACTTAAAACTCGTAGAAGCAGCTACAATATGACTAGGTCTGGAAACCCTGACCAATCATCATTTAGAATACATTTTGCAAGTAAAAAAAAAAGGGATTTAAATTGATTATTTATCAAGGATTCTAAGACTGTTGCTAGGCAAAAGGGTGTGGAAATGTGGCGATCATTATTTAGGTCACACGGGTCACCACCTTTATGAAGGCGGTGTGTACGGAGCCGCCTTCCAGACCCCGGAACCAGAAACCACCGTCTGGTTAAAAATAAAATAGCGTTGGAGTTTCTGCTATCAGGGGAGCGACAAACTGAAGCAGAAAGGATCAAGCAAATCTGCCACCAGTGGATTTCTGTTTAACATCAATCTTAAGCAAGGGATCTAGCACAAGTACAGAGAGTAGTTGAAATGAAAACAAAAGAAAGAACATTCCGGAGGCTGGGAAGAACAGTCGACTGTCTGACCAGGGTCAATTGAACCACAATTTCTTTCATATTAAAAGCCTGACGAGATAAAAAGAAAAGCTTATTAAAAGCATCAGTTTTCTAATATTTCTCAGTAATGATGCCTGGGTCTGACACAATTTGCGCAGGCAGGGAAGGAGAGGAAGGTCCACAATTCAGTGCATTTACTGTTTTCCAAAATGTCGACTAAATAGGGTTGAAAGGGCTCCATTTGGGACATTGCATGTACACTCTCAGGCTACATCTCAGGTAGACATACAGAGGACAGGGACTGGTATATCCAGCTGTAACAGTTAGCAGGGTAGAGAGATGAAGAGGAGAGAGATGAAGAGGACAGGGACTGGTATATCCAGCTGTAACAGTTAGCAGCGTAGAGAGATGAAGAGGAGAGAGATGAAGAGGACAGGGACTGGTATATCCAGCTGTAACAGTTAGCAGCGTAGATAGATGAAGAGGAGAGAGATGAAGAGGAGAGAGATGAAGAGGACAGAGATGAAGAGGACAGAGATGAAGAGGACAGGGACTGGTATATCCAGCTGTAACAGTTAGCAGCGTAGAGAGATGAAGAGGAGAGAGATGAAGAGGACAGGGACTGGTATATCCAGCTGTAACAGTTAGCAGCGTAGATAGATGAAGAGGAGAGAGATGAAGAGGACAGGGACTGGTATATCCAGCTGTAACAGTTAGCAGCGTAGATAGATGAAGAGGAGAGAGATGAAGAGGAGAGAGATGAAGAGGACAGAGATGAAGAGGACAGAGATTAAGAGGACAGGGACTGGTATATCCAGCTGTAACAGTTAGCAGCGTAGAGAGAATTCAGGCTCTGCAGTGCCTCGCTCCACTCCTATTCCCCAGGCGCTCTCTTTTGATGACTTCTTGTAATCGTAAGAGCCTTGGTTTCATATGTGTTAACATAAGAAGCCTCCTCCCTAAGTTTGTTTTACTCACTGCTTTAGCACACTCTGTCAACCCGGAGTCTTAGTCGTGTCTGAATCCTGGCTTAAGAAGACCACCAAAAACTCTGAAATCTCCATCCTTAACTATAACATTTTCTGACAACATAGAACGACCAAGGGGGGCAGTGTTGCAATCTACTGCAGAGATTCTGTCCTAAAATCTCTGAAACTGGAAACACTTGTCTCCCTCACTAGCTTTAAGCACCAGCTGTCAGAGCAGCTCACAGATTATTGCACCTGTACATAGCACATCTATAATTTAGCCCAAACAACTACCTCTTCCCCTACTGTATTTATTTATTTATTTTGCTCCTTTGCAACCCATTATTTCTACTTTGCGCATTCTTCCACTGCAAATCTACCATTCCAGTGTTTTACTTGCTATATTGTATTTACTTTGCCACCATGGCCTTTTTTTTTGCCTTTACCTCCCTTATCTCACCTCATTCGCTCACATTGTATATAGACTTATTTTTCTACTGTATTATTGACCGTATGTTTGTTTTATCCCTGTCGTGGAAATGTCCTTAATTACCAAATGATGAGAGAGCAAATCACACACCAGTCAGAGTTATGCTTAATCTTCACCTTTAATAATAATTAAGCTTTTGCAATAGCATTTTGACTTTCAACAGTTCAGTATCTCTAATGAAAAGTTGAGAGTTCTCAACATAATGGCAACTGGGATCCTTTATAGCAAAGATCCACCCTCCCTAGTCGACATGACAAACCACAGGTCTTAGGAACTTACACAAAGAAAGACTACTTCAGAGAGGAATATCCCCTAGCCAGACAGAATTGGCTATAACTTATCGTTCAGTTTGGTCTCCTAAACAAAGCTCTTATCTCGTTCTTGATACAAAACAGAACCTCACCCAGAGAGCTGTACATGTCAGTGTGTTAGACAGACAGAACCTCACCCAGAGAGTTGTACATGTCAGTGTGGTTAGACAGAACCTCACCCAGAGAGCTGTACATGTCAGTGTGTTAGACAGACAGAACCTCACCCAGAGAGCTGTACATGTCAGTGTGTTAGACAGAACCTCACCCAGAGAGCTGTACATGTCAGTGTGTTAGACAGACAAACCCTCAGAATGGACCACAGAAACAGAACAGACTTTCATACTAGTTCTGGGACAGCTGAAGTTGAACCAAAGGTTGTTCTGCTCCTTGTTCTCTCTCCATTGGTGCTCTACATATAAGTGATTTTCATTGGCTAGGTAAAGTGTAGGCATTCTGTCTTCATAAGCAAATCAATATGACAGCCTACTTACAGCAGAAAAGGTTTTCGTCTTTTGTAACACAAACACACCCTATCGATTATTTTGTTGATAAATGTATCTACACTCAAGCTGGGCGGGCGATGTTTATGTAATGCCCACATGTAATCTTCCCCTTTAGGGATATTAGTTCTAGGAGTTGTCCCCCCCCCCCCCCCCCCCTGGAAAGATAAAGCAGAGGACATAAGACAAGACGTGACAAAACTAGACAGCTGATTCGACTCCAGACCAAGTCACTGAGCCTGATGTTGTTGATATCTTTTCCACAGTGACATGTAACATAAAAAATAACATAAAACTCGAAGGTGCCAAGTCACTTTCATAGCTAATTGTTGTAGAACGAGTGTCTCGCGAAACACATTCCAGATTCTGGTACTTCTTGATATCTTAGCATGACTGTGATTTGACAGAGTGTAACGCTCCGGGTGTCGTGGGTGCGGAGTCAGACGCAGGAGACAGAGAGTGCAATGCTGTGCTCTTTAATGCACAAAAGCACCACAGGATGCTCACAACCAAACTGCCCCAAACACGGGGGACGAAAAATAATACAACTGAAATACACGACCAGGAACAAACACGTTCCTCTACTACAGAACCGAAGGTCACAATAATTAATCCCGCACAAAGAAACAGGCGGGCCGGCTGTCTAATAAAGCCCAACTAATCATTCACAAACAGGTGCTAACAATAAACATACAAGGAGGGGGAGGAAAGACAATCAGTGGCAGCTAATAGGCCGGTGACGGCGACCGCCGAGCGCCACCCGACCGGGAAGGGAAGCCACCCTCGGTCGGACTCGTGACACAGAGCTAGCTAGATAGGCTAGCCAGCTGTAGCTATCCTCAATGAACTTAATGTGTATCTAACGATGGCGTGTTAAATCTGGTTTTATAGACATATAACGAAAGGTGTCCCGCAGGGCTCAATTCTGGGTCCTGTACTTTTTACTGTTTACATTAACAACGTCGACTTGTCTCCCCCCCCAAAAAAATGTGTAACCTACACAGGTATGCCGATGATACTGTTGCATGCACAAAAATAAGTCTTTTTTCGGCAGTATATGATGGTATATGATTTCCGTGGGGTTCAATTGGTAGAGCATAGCGCTTGTAAACCCCAGAGGTTGTAGGTTCAATTCCCACAGGGGACACCAGTACCAAGGAAAATTAAAGCACTCGCTACTGTAAAAGTCGTCTGGATAAGAGCGTCTGATAAACGACGAAAAAAAAATGTCAGATCGAAGGAAATGAAAAGCCACGCTTGAAATGCTTTACAGCGTAATTACTTTCATCTGAACGTTGACATTGATTGACACACCGGCGCCGCAGTCGAGTTGAAGCTACACACCTTTCACAGCACGACTCACACAAATCCTCGCTCAAGCACACACACCTTTTCACTGCAGCCCCCCCCCCCCCCCCCCCCAGAGGGGGGCTCTGTCTGGTTATCAGAATGAATGATTTGAAACCAGGCTTGTCAGTTGAAAAACTAATGGACTCCTTAAAGTCCCCTGTCGCTTCATCATCATCATCAACACTACGTTCGTGTCAGACGTTTAAATGCATTTAGAAAGAGTGAGTGAAAGCCTGAATCCTTAATGGCTCCCTATTCACTATGTAGTGCACTATTTTGGACCAGTGCCCATACGGAATAGGGTGCCATTTGGGATGCAGATCCTATTTTTATTTTTTGCATTTCAATATGTATATTTATTTATACCTTTATTTAACCAGGCAAGTCAGTTAAGAACAAATTCTTATTTTCAATGATGGCCAACCCGGGGAACAGTGGGTTAAACTGCCTTGTTCAGGCGGCAGAACGAATATCTCTGTTGTCTGAGAGGTAGAATGTAGTAGTGAACACCTTGCTCTGTCGAACTTCCCGAAAAAGACCTTGGCATCTAGTGTTCATTAGAGCTGTGAGATAGACTGAGACTGTGTTTAGGGTTCAATCAGAAGACAATACATTAGGAGGAGGTGACTAGTGTGACAGCATGACAGATTCTCCTCTCAACGCCTAATTTATGGCCATTGCCTTTTCCCCACTGAAAAGAGGCAAAAAAAAAAATTATTCTTGCAACAACAAAGAAGGCTTCCCGAGATATAAAGTGAAGGGAAGACAAACCTTAAATGGATCTACACTTCTACATAAGAAAATAAGAATTGGTCGTCCATTTTATCAAGCCACGAATGGAAGGTAATAGAGTGGTAGAAAGGACTCCAAGCACAAACGTTGTTTCCAAGGAGACAGTGAATGAATGTACTATGAATAAACAAATACTATACTACAATGAGTTACCACCTATTACCACCTATTACCATCTATTACCACCTATTACCATCTATTACCACCTATTACCATCTATTACCATCTATTACCATCTATTACCACCTATTACCATCTATTACCACCTGTTACCATCTATTACCACCTATTACCATCTATTATCATCTATTACCATATATTACCATCTATTACCACCTATTATCATCTATTACCATCTATTACCACCTATTACCATCTATTACCACCTATTACCATCTATTACCACCTATTACCACCTATTATCACCTATTACCATCTATTATCATCTATTACCATCTATTACCACCTATTACCATCTATTACCATTTATTACCACCTATTACCATCTATTACCACCTATTACCATCTATTACCACCTTTTACCGTCTAGTACCACCTATTACCATCTATTACCATCTATTATCATCTATTACCATCTATTACCATCTATTACCATCTATTACCATCTATTACCATCTATTATCATCTATTACCATCTATTACCATCTATTACCACCTATTACCATCTATTACCATCTATTACCATCTATTACCACCTATTACCATCTATTATCATCTATTACCATATATTACCATCTATTACCACCTATTACCATCTATTACCACCTATTACCATCTATTACCACCTATTACCATCTATTACCACCTATTACCACCTATTACCACCTATTACCATCTATTATCATCTATTACCATCTATTACCACCTATTACCATCTATTACCATCTATTACCACCTATTACCATCTATTACCACCTATTACCATTTATTACCACCTGTTACCATCTATTACCACCTATTACCATCTGTTACCATCTATTATTATCTATTACCATCTATTACCATCTATTACCATCTATTACCATCTATTACCATCTATTATCATCTATTACCATCTATTACCATCTATTACCACCTATTACCATCTATTACCACCTATTACCATCTATTACCACCTATTACCATCTATTACCATCTATTACCATCTATTACCACCTATTATCATCTATTACCACCTATTACCACGTATTACCACCTATTACCATCTATTACCATCTATTACCATCTATTAACACCTATTATCATCTATTACCATCTATTACTACCTATTACCACGTATTACCACGTATTACCATCTATTACCACCTATTATCATCTATTACCATCTATTACCACCTATTACCATCTATTACCACCTATTACCACGTATTACCGCGTATTACCATCTATTACCACCTATTATCATCTATTACCATCTATTACCACCTATTACCATCTATTACCACCTATTACCACGTATTACCACGTATTACCATCTATTACCACCTTTTATCATCTATTACCATCTATTACCACCTATTACCACCTGCTACCTGTCCCAATTACCCTTTCTCGTTCCTTCCACTCGTGGTTTAGTTTGTCATGCTGCCCCCCTTCAAGGAGCCAATATCTGCAGAGGGCATCGTACTGTCTCTCACCCAGACATGGGACAATGAGGGCATTGTACTGTCTCTCACCCAGACATGGGACAAGGGGTGACGAGGGCATTGTACTGTCTCTCACCCAGACATGGGACAAGGGGTGACGAGGGCATTGTACTGTCTCTCACCCAGACATGGGACAACGAGGGCATTGTACTGTCTCTCACCCAGACATGGGACAACGAGGGCATTGTACTGTCTCTCACCCAGACATGGGACAAGGGGTGACGAGGGCATTCTACTGTCTCTCACCCAGACATGGGACAACGAGGGCATTGTACTGTCTCTCACCCAGACATGGGACAAGGGGTGACGAGGGCATTGTACTGTCTCTCACCCAGACATGGGACAACGAGGGCATTGTACTGTCTCTCACCCAGACATGGGACAACGAGGGCATTGTACTGTCTCTCACCCATACATGGGACAAGGGGGGATGAGGGCATTGTACGGTCTCTCACCCAGACATGGGACAACGAGGGCATTGTACTGTCTCTCACCCAGACAAGGGGTGATGAGGGCATTGTACGGTCTCTCACCGGACAGAAAACAAGGGAGGCGAGAAGGGGGAGAGTGTTTCAGTGTTAGAAATGTGTCCCGCCCTCTCTCTCTCTCTCTCTCTCTCTCTTTCTCTCTTTCTCTCCCTCCCTCTCTGTCTGTCCCACTTTGGCCCAGGCATGGTGCGAGGAGGGGAGGGGAATTAAAGCCTTCCTGCCTGCCATCAGCAGAAGCAGGCAGGAACAGGACAGAACAGGAGTGCAGGTGCTCAGTCTGCTGACTAAGATCTCAGGCCCAGGGAGAAACATGTCTTAAGTGCAGAGGGCAGCAGAGAAACCAGGCTTTTAGAGGAATCACTGCGGGAGACAGCTGCCAGAAGAGGAGGACACGATCCTGGCCTGGATTCAAATCTTATATGATTTTAAAAAATAAATAAATAAGTTGACCGGGGATAACAGTTTGGGACTATTCTATTGGTCCATTGAGCCTGGCAAGCTCAGTCAAGTATGAATTATATTATTTCAAATACCGCTGGAACCCAAGTCTGATAGGCTTCATACTAAAGGCATCGGCTGGCTGTGTGTGACTCTGGGGGCATCTGAAGTACACAGCACCACAGCACCACAGCAGTACAGCACCACAGCAGTACAGCACCACTGCAGCACAGCAGTACAGCACCACAGCAGTACAGCACCACAGCAGTACAGCACCACAGCAGTGCAGTACCACAGCAGTACAGCACCACAGCAGTGCAGCAGTACAGCACCACAGCAGTACAGCACCACAGCAGTACAGCACCACAGCAGTACAGCACCACAGCAGTACAGCAGTACAGCACCACAGCAGTACAGCACCGCAGCAGTACAGCACCGCAGCAGTACAGCAGTACAGTACCACAGCAGTACAGCACCACAGCAGTACAGCACCACAGCAGTGCAGCACCACAGCAGTACAGTACCACAGCAGTACAGCACCACAGCAGTACAGTACCACAGCAGTACAGCACCACAGCAGTACAGTACCACAGCAGTGCAGTACCACAGCAGTACAGCACCACAGCAGTACAGCACCGCAGCAGTACAGCACCACAGCAGTACAGCACCGCAGCAGTACAGCAGTACAGCACCACAGCAGTACAGCACCACAGCAGTACAGCACCACAGCAGTACAGCACCGCAGCAGTACAGCAGTACAGCACCGCAGCAGTACAGCAGTACAGCACCGCAGCAGTACAGCACCACAGCAGTACAGCACCACAGCAGTACAGCAGTACAGCACCACAGCAGTACAGCACCACAGCAGTACAGCACCGCAGCAGTACAGCAGTACAGCACCACAGCAGTACAGCACCACAGCAGTACAGCACCACAGCAGTACAGCAGTACAGCACCACAGCACCACAACACCACAGCAATACAGCAGTACAGCACCACAGCACCACAAGATTATAAAACTTAGGCATGACATGCTCGCAATAAATGCTGAAACTACACCACCAAGAACTGTATATCTGACCAAATTATTAAAGACAAGCATTTGTAACTTCGAATTGCGTATAGTAAGTGTGGATGTAAGGACTGACGCTGGAGTTGAGAAGCAGGAACGGGGAGTCAAACATTTAACGAGGACAGACGAGGAACAAGACAGGAACAGACGACGAACAAGGAACAACGTCAGCACACGGGTAACGAAACCACATACAAACGTTAATGTGGAAGCGGGATACAGAGCTGGAGGACAGACAGATATAGTGAAGGAAATAACAGGTGATTAGGTCCAGGTGAGTCCAAATGATCACTGATTCGCGTGACGAGGGAAGCAGGAGCGCGTAATGCTGGGGGGGTCCGGCGCCCTCGAGCGCCAGGGGGAAGAGCGGGAGCAGGCGTGACAGGGGGGGAAGAGCGGGAGCAGGCGTGACAGGGGGGGAAGAGCGGGAGAGGGCGTGACAAGGGGGAAGAGCGGGAGAAGGCGTGACGGGGGAAGAGCGGGAGCAGGCGTGACGGGGGGAAGAGTGGGAGCAGGTGTGACAGTGGGGAAGAGCGGGAGGAGGCGTGACAGGGAAGAGCGGGAGCAGGCGTGACAGGGGGGAAGAGCGGGAGCAGGCGTGACAGGGGGGAGGAGCGGGAGCAGGCGTGACAGGGGGGAAGAGCAGGAGCAGGCATGACAGGGGGGAAGAGTGGGAGCAGGCGTGACAGGGGGGAAGAGCGGGAGCAGGCGTGACAGGGGGGAAGAGAGGGAGCAGACGTGACAGGGGGGAAGAGCGGGAGCAGGCGTGACAGGGGGGAAGAGCGGGAGCAGGCGTGACAGTGGGGAAGAGCGGGATCAGGCGTGACAGGGAAGAGCGGGAGCAGGCGTGACAGGGGGGGGAAGAGCGGGAGCAGGCGTGACAGGGGGGGAAGAGCGGGAGCAGGCGTGACAGGGAAGAGCGGGAGCAGGCGTGACAGGGAAGAGCGGGAGCAGGCGTGACAGGGGGGAAGAGCGGGAGCAGGCATGACTGGGGGGAAAAGCGGGAGCAGGCGTGACAGGGAAGAGTGGGAGTAGGCGTGACTGGGGGGAAGAGCGGGAGCAGGCGTGACAGGGGGGGAAGAGCGGGAGCAGGCGTGACAAGGGGGAAGAGCGGGAGCAGGCGTGACAGGGGTGGTGACTACCTATGCGTTGGTGCGTGTTGACTACCTATGCGTTGGCGCGTGTTGACTACCTATGCGTTGGTGCGTGTTGACTACCTATGCGTTGGTGCGTGTTGACTACCTGTGCGTGTTGACTACCTATGCGTTGGTGCGTGGTGACTACCTATCCGTTGGTGCGTGTTGACTACCTATGCGTTGGTGTGTGTTGACTACCTATGTGTTGGTGCGTGTTGACTACCTATGCGTTGGAGCGTGTTGACTACCTATGCGTTGGCGCGTGTTGACTACCTATGCGTTGGTGCGTGTTGACTACCTATGCGTTGGTGCGTGGTGACTACCTATGCATTGGTGCGTGTTGACTACCTATGCGTTGGCGCGTGTTGACTACCTGTGCGTGTTGACTACCTATGCGTTGGTGCGTGGTGACTACCTATGCGTTGGTGCGTGGTGACTACCTATGCGTTGGTGCGTGCTGACTACCTATGCGTTGGTGCGTGTTGACTACCTATCCGTTGGTGTGTGTTGACTACCTATGTGTTGGTGCGTGTTAACTACCTATGCGTTGGTGCGTGGTGACTACCTGTGCGTGTTGACTACCTATGCGTTGGTGCGTGTTGACTACCTATGCGTTGGTGCGTGTTGACTACCTATGTGTTGGTGCGTGTTGACTACCTATGCGTTGGTGCGTGTTGACTACCTAGTGGGAGCAGGCGTGACAGGGGGGGAAGAGCGGGAGCAGGCGTGACAGGGGGGAAGAGCGGGAGCAGGCGTGACAGGGGGAAGAGTGGGAGCAGGCATGACAGGGGGGAAGAGCGGGAGCAGGCGTGACAGGGGGGGAAGAGCGGGAGCAGGCGTGACAGGGGGGAAGAGTGGGAGCAGGCGTGACAGGGGGGAAGAGTGGGAGCAGGCGTGACAGGGGGGGAAGAGTGGGAGCAGGCGTGACAGTGGGGGAAGAGGTGGAGCAGGCGTGACAGGGGGGGAAGAGGTGGAGCAGGCGTGACAGTGGGGGAAGAGTGGGAGCAGGCGTGACAGTGGGGGAAGAGTGGGAGCAGGCGTGACAGTGGGGGAAGAGGTGGAGCAGGCGTGACAGTGGGGGAAGAGGTGGAGCAGGCGTGACAGTGGGGGAAGAGTGGGAGCAGGCGTGACAGTGGGGGAAGAGTGGGAGCAGGCGTGACAGTGGGGGAAGAGTGGGAGCAGGCGTGACAGTGGGGGAAGAGTGGGAGCAGGCGTGACAGTGGGGGAAGAGTGGGAGCAGGCGTGACAGTGGGGGAAGAGGTGGAGCAGGCGTGACAGTGGGGGAAGAGTGGGAGCAGGCGTGACAGTGGGGGAAGAGTGGGAGCAGGCGTGACAGGGGGGGAAGAGGTGGAGCAGGCGTGACAGTGGGGGAAGAGTGGGAGCAGGCGTGACAGGGGGGGAAGAGTGGGAGCAGGCGTGACAGTGGGGGAAGAGTGGGAGCAGGCGTGACAGGGGGGAAGAGTGGGAGCAGGCGTGACAGTGGGGGAAGAGGTGGAGCAGGCGTGACAGGGGGGGAAGAGTGGGAGCAGGCGTGACAGTGGGGGAAGAGGTGGAGCAGGCGTGACAGGGGGGGAAGAGTGGGAGCAGGCGTGACAGTGGGGGAAGAGGTGGAGCAGGCGTGACAGGGGGGGAAGAGTGGGAGCAGGCGTGACAGGGGGGGAAGAGTGGGAGCAGGCGTGACAGGGGGGGAAGAGTGGGAGCAGGCGTGACAGTGGGGGAAGAGTGGGAGCAGGCGTGACAGTGGGGGAAGAGGTGGAGCAGGCGTGACAGGGGGGGAAGAGTGGGAGCAGGCGTGACAGTGGGGGAAGAGGTGGAGCAGGCGTGACAGGGGGGGAAGAGGTGGAGCAGGCGTGACAGTGGGGGAAGAGTGGGAGCAGGCGTGACAGTGGGGGAAGAGGTGGAGCAGGCGTGACAGTGGGGGAAGAGTGGGAGCAGGCGTGACAGGGGGGGAAGAGGTGGAGCAGGCGTGACAGGGGGGGAAGAGTGGGAGCAGGCGTGACAGTGGGGGAAGAGGTGGAGCAGGCGTGACAGGGGGGGAAGAGGTGGAGCAGGCGTGACAGTGGGGGAAGAGTGGGAGCAGGCGTGACAGGGGGGAAAAGTGGGAGCAGGCGTGACAGTGGGGGAAGAGGTGGAGCAGGCGTGACAGTGGGGGAAGAGGTGGAGCAGGCGTGACAGTGGGGGAAGAGTGGGAGCAGGCGTGACAGGGGGGGAAGAGGTGGAGCAGGCGTGACAGGGGGGGAAGAGTGGGAGCAGGCGTGACAGTGGGGGAAGAGGTGGAGCAGGCGTGACAGGGGGGGAAGAGGTGGAGCAGGCGTGACAGTGGGGGAAGAGTGGGAGCAGGCGTGACAGGGGGGAAAAGTGGGAGCAGGCGTGACAGTGGGGGAAGAGGTGGAGCAGGCGTGACAGTGGGGGAAGAGGTGGAGCAGGCGTGACAGGGGGGGAAGAGTGGGAGCAGGCGTGACAGGGGGGGAAGAGTGGGAGCAGGCGTGACAGTGGGGGAAGAGTGGGAGCAGGCGTGACAGGGGGGGAAGAGGTGGAGCAGGCGTGACAGTGGGGGAAGAGTGGGAGCAGGCGTGACAGTGGGGGAAGAGTGGGAGCAGGCGTGACAGGGGGGGAAGAGTGGGAGCAGGCGTGACAGTGGGGGAAGAGTGGGAGCAGGCGTGACAGGGGGGGAAGAGCGGGAGCAGGCGTGACAGGGGGGGAAGAGGTGGAGCAGGCGTGACAGTGGGGGAAGAGGTGGAGCAGGCGTGACAGGGGGGGAAGAGGTGGAGCAGGCGTGACAGGGGGGGAAGAGGTGGAGCAGGCGTGACAGGGGGGGAAGAGCGGGAGCAGGCGTGACAGGGGGGGAAGAGGTGGAGCAGGCGTGACAGGGGGGGAAGAGGTGGAGCAGGCGTGACAGGGGGGGAAGAGCGGGAGCAGGCGTGACAGTGGGGGAAGAGGTGGAGCAGGCGTGACAGGGGGGGAAGAGTGGGAGCAGGCGTGACAGGGGGGAAGAGGTGGAGCAGGCGTGACAGGGGGGGAAGAGGTGGAGCAGGCGTGACAGGGGGGGAAAAGTGGGAGCAGGCGTGACAGGGGGGGAAGAGGTGGAGCAGGCGTGACAGTGGGGGAAGAGGTGGAGCAGGCGTGACAGGGGGGGAAGAGTGGGAGCTGGCGTGACAGGGGGGGAAGAGTGGGAGCAGGCGTGACAGTGGGGGAAGAGTGGGAGCAGGCGTGACAGGGGGGGAAGAGGTGGAGCAGGCGTGACAGTGGGGGAAGAGTGGGAGCAGGCGTGACAGTGGGGGAAGAGTGGGAGCAGGCGTGACAGGGGGGGAAGAGTGGGAGCAGGCGTGACAGTGGGGGAAGAGTGGGAGCAGGCGTGACAGGGGGGGAAGAGCGGGAGCAGGCGTGACAGGGGGGGAAGAGGTGGAGCAGGCGTGACAGTGGGGGAAGAGGTGGAGCAGGCGTGACAGGGGGGGAAGAGGTGGAGCAGGCGTGACAGGGGGGGAAGAGGTGGAGCAGGCGTGACAGGGGGGGAAGAGGTGGAGCAGGCGTGACAGGGGGGGAAGAGGTGGAGCAGGCGTGACAGGGGGGGAAGAGGTGGAGCAGGCGTGACAGGGGGGGAAGAGCGGGAGCAGGCGTGACAGTGGGGGAAGAGGTGGAGCAGGCGTGACAGGGGGGGAAGAGTGGGAGCAGGCGTGACAGGGGGGAAGAGGTGGAGCAGGCGTGACAGGGGGGGAAGAGGTGGAGCAGGCGTGACAGGGGGGGAAGAGTGGGAGCAGGCGTGACAGTGGTGGAAGAGTGGGAGCAGGCGTGACAGGGGGGGAAGAGTGGGAGCAGGCGTGACAGTGGGGGAAGAGTGGGAGCAGGCGTGACAGGGGGGAAGAGGTGGAGCAGGCGTGACAGGGGGGGAAGAGGTGGAGCAGGCGTGACAGGGGGGGAAGAGGTGGAGCAGGCGTGACAGTGGGGGAAGAGGTGGAGCAGGCGTGACAGGGGGGGAAGAGGTGGAGCAGGCGTGACAGGGGGGGAAGAGGTGGAGCAGGCGTGACAGGGGGGGAAGAGGTGGAGCAGGCGTGACAGGGGGGGAAGAGGTGGAGCAGGCGTGACAGGGGGGGAAGAGGTGGAGCAGGCGTGACAGTGGGGGAAGAGGTGGAGCAGGCGTGACAGGGGGGGAAGAGTGGGAGCAGGCGTGACAGGGGGGGAAGAGTGGGAGCAGGCGTGACAGGGGGGAAGAGGTGGAGCAGGCGTGACAGGGGGGGAAGAGGTGGAGCAGGCGTGACAGGGGGGGAAGAGGTGGAGCAGGCGTGACAGTGGGGGAAGAGGTGGAGCAGGCGTGACAGGGGGGGAAGAGGTGGAGCAGGCGTGACAGGGGGGGAAGAGCTGGAGCAGGCGTGACAGGGGGGGAAGAGGTGGAGCAGGCGTGACAGGGGGGGAAGAGGTGGAGCAGGCGTGACAGTGGGGGAAGAGGTGGAGCAGGCGTGACAGGGGGGGAAGAGTGGGAGCAGGCGTGACAGGGGGGGAAGAGTGGGAGCAGGCGTGACAGGGGGGGAAGAGGTGGAGCAGGCGTGACAGGGGGGGAAGAGTGGGAGCAGGCGTGACAGTGGGGGAAGAGGTGGAGCAGGCGTGACAGTGGGGGAAGAGGTGGAGCAGGCGTGACAGGGGGGGAAGAGGTGGAGCAGGCGTGACAGGGGGGGAAGAGGTGGAGCAGGCGTGACAGAGGGGGAAGAGGTGGAGCAGGCGTGACAGGGGGGGAAGAGGTGGAGCAGGCGTGACAGGGGGGGAAGAGGTGGAGCAGGCGTGACAGGGGGGGAAGAGGTGGAGCAGGCGTGACAGGGGGGGAAGAGGTGGAGCAGGCGTGACAGGGGGGGAAGAGGTGGAGCAGGCGTGACAGGGGGGGAAGAGGTGGAGCAGGCGTGACAGGGGGGGAAGAGGTGGAGCAGGCGTGACAGGGGGGGAAGAGGTGGAGCAGGCGTGACAGTGGGGGAAGAGGTGGAGCAGGCGTGACAGGGGGGGAAGAGGTGGAGCAGGCGTGACAGGGGGGGAAGAGGTGGAGCAGGCGTGACAGGGGGGGAAGAGGTGGAGCAGGCGTGACAGGGGGGGAAGAGGTGGAGCAGGCGTGACAGGGGGGGAAGAGGTGGAGCAGGCGTGACAGGGGGGGAAGAGGTGGAGCAGGCGTGACAGGGGGGGAAGAGGTGGAGCAGGCGTGACAGGGGGGGAAGAGGTGGAGCAGGCGTGACAGGGGGGGAAGAGGTGGAGCAGGCGTGACAGGGGGGGAAGAGGTGGAGCAGGCGTGACAGGGGGGGAAGAGGTGGAGCAGGCGTGACAGGGGGGGAAGAGGTGGAGCAGGCGTGACAGGGGGGGAAGAGGTGGAGCAGGCGTGACAGGGGGGGAAGAGGTGGAGCAGGCGTGACAGGGGGGGAAGAGGTGGAGTAGGCGTGACAGGGGGGGAAGAGGTGGAGCAGGCGTGACAGGGGGGGAAGAGGTGGAGCAGGCGTGACAGGGGGGGAAGAGGTGGAGCAGGCGTGACAGGGGGGGAAGAGGTGGAGCAGGCGTGACAGTGGGGGAAGAGGTGGAGCAGGCGTGACAGTGGGGGAAGAGGTGGAGCAGGCGTGACAGTGGGGGAAGAGTGGGAGCAGGCGTGACAGTGGGGGAAGAGGTGGAGCAGGCGTGACAGGGGGGGAAGAGGTGGAGCAGGCGTGACAGGGGGGGAAGAGGTGGAGCAGGCGTGACAGGGGGGGAAGAGGTGGAGCAGGCGTGACAGGGGGGGAAGAGGTGGAGCAGGCGTGACAGTGGGGGAAGAGGTGGAGCAGGCGTGACAGGGGGGGAAGAGGTGGAGCAGGCGTGACAGGGGGGGAAGAGGTGGAGCAGGCGTGACAGTGGGGGAAGAGGTGGAGCAGGCGTGACAGGGGGGGAAGAGGTGGAGCAGGCGTGACAGTGGGGGAAGAGGTGGAGCAGGCGTGACAGGGGGGGAAGAGGTGGAGCAGGCGTGACAGGGGGGGAAGAATATCGTTGTCGATCAACAATGACAAGCCACTGGGATCTCACAACTTTGCTGGAAAATGACTGAGGATTATAGTGGATGATATTTGTCACGGGTCCCTCCAGAACTGTCATTACGCTCACCTGTCGCCTATTTCCCAATGATTAGTACTTGTATGAGTGTGCCCTTTGGTTTCCATTGGGCGGTTGATTTTTGTTACAACGTCCGTTGGTGCGTGTTGACTACCTATGCGTTGGTGCGTGTTGACTACCTATGCGTTGGTGCGTGTTAACTACCTATGCGTAGGTGCGTGTTGACTACCTATGCGTTGGTGCGTGTTGACTACCTATGCGTTGGTGCGTGTTAACTACCTATGCGTTGGTGCTTGTTGACTACCTATGCGTTGGTGCGTGTTGACTACCTATGCGTTGGTACGTGTTGACTACCTATGCGTTGGTGCGCGTTGACTACCTATGCGTTGGTGCGTGTTGACTACCTATGCGTTGGTGCGCGTTGACTACCTATGCGTTGGTGCGTGTTGACTACCTATGCGTTGGTGCGTGTTGACTACCTATGCGTTGGTGC